>NW_007770642.1:1588-5694 GCF_000696425.1 Galeopterus variegatus | reverse complement strand
ACATCTTTGAAATGTTAGCTCTTCCAATATAAGAGCATGGAATGTCTTTCCAGCTTTTTGTCTCCTCTTCAATTTCTTTCAATCTTCTTGTGTCCTCCTTTAACTTCTTTCAACAGTGATTTGTAGTTCTTGTTGTAGAGAACTTTCACCTCCTTGGTTAAACTGATTCCTAGGGATTTTATTTTTTCAGTGACTATTTTAAATGGACTAGCAGAGGGAGAGAAAGGTGGTGAATAGTGCAGAGGCCTGGGCTGTGTGTGTGTCTCTGAGCATTTCTTGGCATCCTTTGTCTGCTATCTCTAAGGGTTAGTGAGTTTTGTGTCTGTGTGGGTGCACTCACGTGTACGTGTGGTGACACAGTCTATATGATTTTGTATGTATTTTAGGGGGACGCTGTGAATGTATGCTCTTTAAAATCTGGATTACTTTCCTTTGTGCATATTTTCCCTGGTAGCACCTTTGTTTCCATGATAAATAGAAGTGGTGAGAGCATGTTACACTTGCCACTGTGTAACGGAGACAAAAAAAGGATTACTCAAAACACCATGAATGCAATGAGAAGCCAGAAGGGACTGCACCTCAGCAACTCCTCTGTTAGGAGGAGAAAACTGGGTACAGCGCCAATTCAAAGTTAGCTTCTGGTTTTTATTGTAAAGACAAGGAAGTTTCACAAGAAAAATCAGTTGATTCAATCATTAAAAAAGGACACAAAGACATGGGCAGTGTTACAAAAGTTATTTATGGCTAAGTATAGCTTAAAAAATGGAAAATAACGTCAGTTAAACTAACAATGTGACATTCCAAAGTACAATTTGTAAAAAGCTAAGTTGGTCAAACTGAGATCATTATCTAAAATATAACCTCTCCTCAAAAAATTGAAGCAAGGTTACATTCTTATGATTAAATCTAAGAATAATTATCTCTAAAGCTTCCACCAACAGACAGCTTGCCCCTAGCAAACATTTTTCACATCTTTCCCTTTAGCAATTCTTAAAATCTCTTAACAGGATTGGTATGACAACCACCTGTTAACTCTAAAATCATTAAAGTATACAATCCCATACTTTAGCAGTGATTAGTGTTGATTAGATGGGCTACTGTCATGCTATCCATAGGCTGTCACCTCCTACCTGAGGACTTTTGTCCTATACATGCATTTACCTAAAAATCAAATGAGAATCAAGATTACTAACCCTCTACATTCCAGGTTTTCACATTTGTTGGTGTACAGTTTTTTATAATAGTGTCTAATAATTCTCTTATTTTTGTGATATCTGCTGTAATGTCTCCTTTTTTATTTCTAATTTTTTTTATTTGGGTCTTCTCTCTTCTTTTTGTAGTTAGCTTAGCTAATGGTTTTCCTATTTTGTTTATCTTCTCAAAAAACCAACTTTTTGTGTCATTGATCTTTCATATCATTTTGGGGGGGTTCTATTTCATTTGGTTCTGCTCTGATCTTAATTATTTCTTTCCTTCTACTAATTTTGGGGTTAAATTGTTCTTGTTTTTCTAGTTATTTGAGATGTAGCATTAGGTTGTTTATTTGAAATCTTTCTGTTCTTTTGATATGTATTTATTGCAGTAAACTTCCCTCTCAGTTTTGATATGATGTGTCTTTATTTGTATCAGTTAGAAGAAATTTTTCAATTTCCTGTTTAATTTCTTCTTTGACCCATAAGGTCATTCAGGATCATGTTGTTTAATTTCCATCTGTTTGTATCATTTCCAGAGTTTTGCCTGTTATTGATTTCTACTTTTAATCCATTGTGGTCTGAGAATATACTTGATATGATTTCAACTTTTTTAAATTTGTTGAGGCTTGATTTATGACCAAACATCAGGTCTATCCTGGAGAATGTTCCATGTGCAGATGAAAAGAAGTCTATCCTGGAGAATGTTCCATTGTTGAGGCTTGATTTATGACCAGACATCAGGTCTATCCTTGAGAATGTTCCATGTGCAGATGAAAAGAATGCTTTCAATTCTTCCTTCCCATTTTTTGTGTTTTTCTCATATTACATAACTTTACATATGCTTTTTGATAACAACAATATATTGGTACCACTTTTGCTTTAGACAATAATCTATTTAAGAGCAACTAAAATAAGAAAAAAAGTTATTTATATTCACCTTTATTTGAACTACTCTGGAGCTTTTTATTTAATTGTATATATCCATGTTTCTATCAGGTATCGTTCTTTCTGCCTGAAGAATTTTAATATTTCAGGGCCGGCCCGGTGGCGCACTGGATAGTGCGCCACTTGGGAAGCGCGGCGGCGCTCCGCCCAAGGGTTCGGATCCCACATACAGACCGGTTCCCGCTCACTGGCTGAGCGAGGCGCGGGAGCAACACCAAGGGTTGCAATCCCGTTGCCGGTCCCCGGTCCGGCACGGGGGCAATACTGAGGGTTGCGATCCGTTGCCGGACACGGAAAAAGACAAAAGAAAAAAAAAAAAGAACTTTCATATTTCATGTAGTTCTGATGTGCTAGCGTGAATGCCTTAAGCTTTTGTCCAAAAAAAAATAAACCTCCTATCTTACCTTTATTTTTGAGAAATATTTTCTTTTTTTTCAAAATATTTTAACATTTATTTGTACATATTTGTGGGCTACAGTATGTTGTTTCAGTACATGCAGATACTGCACCATGTGTCATTTAGGGTAGATAGCATAGTTCATTGGTATAAAATTAGGAGTTAGCAGGATTGTGGGGTTTTTCCCCAATACTTTAAAGACACTATCCTCTTGCCTTCTAGCTTGTATAGTTTCTGATAAGAAGTGTGCTGTCATTCATACCTTCTTTTAAGATAATGTGTCTTTTTTCCTTGGATGCCTTCAGGCTTTTTCTCATTGTCTTTGTGTGAAGCAGGTTTACCATACACTGGTGTCAATCTCAGAGAGGGACTCTAACCACCTCACCAATACCATGTGCTCGTACAAATTGAGTACTGGTGAGAGAGAACGCTCACACAACGAGCTAAGTAAAGCAACTTCACTGCTCACACATACAGCAAGGGACAACAGACACCAAAGAAACAGGCAGAATTATTATTTTTTTTTTTGTTAAAGATGACTGGTAAGGGGATCTTAACCCTTGACTTGGTGTTGTCAGCACCACGCTCTCCCAAGTGAGCCACAGGCCAGACCAGAATTAATTTTAATAATATATTTCATTTAATGCAATATAGCTAAATTTTTATTATGTCAAAATCATTTAATGGCTTTAGATTTTAAATGTAAATTTAAAGGGCTGGCAGGTTAGCTCAGTTGATTACTGTGGTGTTATAACACCAAGGTTAAAGGTTTGGATCCCTATACTGACCAGATGCAAAAAAAAAAAAAAAAAAGAAAAAATTTAATGAAAAATTAAGTAAGATTAAAACATCAGTCACACTATCACATTTCAAGTGCTCAGTAGCCACACTGACCTACCATATTGGACAGAGCAGACATAGTAGGTACTCAACTAAGCACTGTAAGAAGAGATGAGAACAAAATATGGCTCCAGCAGACACAAATTAGTTGACAGCAGGAAACTATTGCTAATTTTGTTATATATGATCACAGCTTTGTGTTTATGTAAGAAAATTCATTATTTTTGAGATATTGATACTAAAGTAGATAGAGTTAAAATGACACAATGACTGAGATTTGCATCAAAATGCTTTTTGGGGAAAAAGGAAATTAAAAGAGAGATAGATGAAGCAAGCAGAGTAAGATATTTATTTTTTAATCTGAGTGATCAATATTTGAGAGTTTATAATACTACTATTTCCATTTTGAATTAATTTGAAATTTTTCATATAAATGTGTTAAGTACCAGTAATCTGATTAGAAAAATGGAAAGGCGTAATTCAGTGGTTGCTGTCTGTGTGCTGAGTGAGGGGCTGGCCAGTTAGCTCGGTTGGTTAGAGCACGGTGCTGATAACACCAAGGTCCAGCATTCAATCCCTGTACCAGCCAGCCACAAAATATATTTATAGGTTCAGTATTTAAAATAACCCTCTGTAGTAGTCACTAGCACTCCCATTTGAAAGATGAAGAAACTGAGGCTCAAAGAGCTTAAATGACTTACCAAACTAATGGAAGCAATATTTGTACTCAG
>NW_007770642.1:0-1053 GCF_000696425.1 Galeopterus variegatus | reverse complement strand
TCCAGCAGACACAAATTAGTTGACAGCAGGAAACTATTGGTAATTTTGTTATATATGATCACAGCTTTGTGTTTATGTAAGAAAATTCATTATTTTTGAAATATTGATACTAAAGTAGATAGAGTTAAAATGACACAATGACTGAGATTTGCATCAAAATGCTTTTTGGGGAAAAAGGAAATTAAAAGAGAGATAGATGAAGCAAGTAGAGTAAGATATTTATTTTTTAATCTGAGTGATCAATATTTGAGAGTTTATAATGCTACTATTTCCATTTTGAATTAGTTTGAAATTTTTCATATAAAATATGTTAAGTAGCAGTAATCTGACTAGAAAAATGGAAAGGTGTAATTCAGTGATTGCTGTCTGTATACTGAGTGAGGGGCTGGCCAGTTAGCTCAGTTGGTTAGAGCATGGTGCTGCTAACACCAAGGTCCAGCATTCAATCCCTGTACCAGCCAGCCACAAAATATATTTATAGGTTCAGTATTTAAAATAACCCTCTGTAGTAGTCACTAGCACTCCCATTTGAAAGATGAAGAAACTGAGGCTCAAAGAGCTTAAATGACTTACCAAACTAATGGAAGCAATATTTGTACTCAGACAATACAAAAATAAAGAGGATACACACTGTCCCCACCTTCATGTATCTTTTGGTTCAAAGAAATACAAAGACAATGAAATGACAAAAACACATTCAATGACAGTGACTTGCTGCATTAAAAAAAAATCATTCCAAAATTCATGATACAAGGTTAAAACTTGAGAAGTCCTTGGTGTTCATGTAGCGTCCAACCTAATGTCCATGGAAACTGAGTCTCTATGAAGTTAAGAAACTTGCCCCAGATCTCAGCTGGCCATTGTAAGAAGCAGACCTAAATCCAGTGTCTCCCTAAATCATATAACAGCTAAAGTCAACTAGGATTCGTGAGCATCTTACAAGGCCTTTTTGTGAAGGCCTTATGCATTTTTCCCAATTTTTAGACATATAAGGAGTGAAAAAGTAAAGTCCTAGAATCACCTAAAATATGACAAAGCCAATCAGGTTGCCAG
>NW_007770641.1:4887-5695 GCF_000696425.1 Galeopterus variegatus | reverse complement strand
CCATCTTCTCCTGCCCTCAGACATCAGAACTCCAGGTTATCAAGCCTTAAGACTCTGGGACACCAGCAGCCCTCAGGTTCTCAGGCCTTAGACTCACAATGAGACACGTCACCAGTTTTCCTGGTCCTTAGCATGCTGTGGGACTTCTCGGCCTCCGTAACACATGGTCAGCTCCCAAATAAATCACCTCTCTCTCTCTCTCTCTCTCTCTCTCTCTCTCTCTCTCTCTGTATATATANTCTCTCTCTCTCTCTCTCTCTCTCTCTATATATATATATATATATATATATATATATATGTGTGTGTGTACACACACATATGTATGTTTATGTGTATGCATATGAATAATACACACACATACATAGGTAGGTACTTCAAAATTTTATGGAAATACTCATATCATCATTTAATTCTCTTTTCCCACATTTATCTATTGCTTCTGTTTCTCTGGAGAACTCTGACTAATACATCTCCCCAGAAGAAGTCACAGCAGGTGCCCCCTGCAGCCTCTGGAATTGGCACAGCCTCTGCAGTGAACATGCGTCTGGATCCTGCATGGATGAAGGGAATCCCTAATTCCTCTGGCTCCTTCCTTCTTAGGGCCATCTCCAAGTGCCAAGGGTGCATCCCATGGAAGAGAGGAAGACATACTATCTGCCTGCAGAGAGGTCTACCTTGGCTGGAGAGGATGAATTTTCTCATTCTGAAGTGGTTCCAGCCAGGGGACAGACAAGGGGGGTTTTATGGGCTGTCATGTGGCCTCTGAACGTGGTCCCCACGTTCTTTCATGGACTTGTTTCTAAGGCTG
>NW_007770641.1:2376-2855 GCF_000696425.1 Galeopterus variegatus | reverse complement strand
GATGGGGCACCCAGGATGCACAAAAAGGCAGGTGGGTTTTTATTGCTTTGACACTTAGGCTGAGAGCACTATCATGTGGAAACACGCAGAGGAAAGCCAAGGTGGGAAGCAATATCTGACCCAATATTGAAACCATAAGCAGATGTGAAATATCCACTAACCATGAGCAGGGACTCATACTCCAGAACTCTGCAGCCACTGCAAAGGCAGGGGCTATCACCTGGGTTCCTAATTCCTGGATCAGATGGCAGAATGGGAAATAGAAGCTAAGGTGGGAGGAGAGAGTCCTTAAGAGAAGCTCTCTGCCTTGGGAATTTTCTGCCTGAGGAGGCTGGAGCCTGCCCAAAGGTTTCTCATCCAACCAGGAATGTCTCAGCTGCCAAATCACACAAGCGTGGCATACGGAATGTTCCCCCAGTGAGTACCAGAGTAAGGGGAGCCCACCCACAGGAAGACAGAGGCAGGTACTTCTCTCCATG
>NW_007770641.1:0-646 GCF_000696425.1 Galeopterus variegatus | reverse complement strand
ATCTCGTCCCTCAGTGACAAACTTTACCTGGGAACCAGCACCATACTGGGCACAGTGCTAGTACCTGGGACACAGGATGAGCGAGACAGACGAGGTCGCTGCCAACGTGCTGCTCATGTCTGACGGGCGAGGCCAGCAGGTGATAGGACCAAGTCAGACGGTGACAGTAATAAAGGAGTTAGCAGAGCTAGACGAGCTAGAGAGACCGAGGCGGTCTTCCGACACAGTGCTAAGGCAGGGCCTCCCGAAGAGGTGGCCTTTGAGCAGAACCCTGAATGACATGGAGCAGTGGGCTGTGTGTCCAAGCCACCCCTGAAGCCACATCGGGAGTGTAAAGACCCAGCACCAGGCGTGGCAACCAAATGCCCTAAAAAGTGTGTCTGTTCTTGCTTCCATCTTCAAGCATCCTGAGATAAATGGAGACATGGGTCAATTTCATTCAGGGTCTTGGGGACAGCAGGAACCAGCCATGCTGCAGAGTCAAGGTGACAGTGAAATCTGGCTCAGCGTTCAAGCTGGAAGCAGTTGTTGTGGCCCATTTGCCACAATAGAGATTACGAAATGTGACCAGCTCCTGAGGGCACATCCAAGGCCAGATCTGCTGGGCGGGGCTGCCAGCATCTTGGCAAAGGTACCAGGAAATCAA
>NW_007770640.1:2262-5695 GCF_000696425.1 Galeopterus variegatus | reverse complement strand
CTGATTCATCACCTCTAGGCTGGACAAGCCTCACACCATAAAATAGCTGATGGGCGTTTAAAGAGATTGCCAAGTTTCAATCAATTTTGCAATTTCCGAATTGAAGCAGAGGTGCCTGAAATCTGGCTATACAATACAACTGCAATAAGGGGAAAAAAGTCAATGCCACTTGTTTTCCTGAGAATATTCGGATCGGGCTATTGCTGTCCCAGAAGGAAAGGATTGGCTTCAGAACTCATCAGCCTCGGTATGTGGGGGGAGGAAGGAGAGGCCCAAGCAGTTTCCTAGCTCTTACGGATCGGGCTATTGCTGTCCCAGAAGGAAAGGATTGGCTTCAGAACTCATCAGCCTCGGTACGTGGGGGGAGGAAGGAGAGGCCCAAGCAGTTTCCTAGCTCTTGCTTAGTCACAAGAATTCTCCAAAATCTGATGTCACAAACGTTCTGTCATCCCACACCTCCACCAACCATCATTTTGAGTGTCAGTTAACAAAATGTTCTGCATCCTCAGATTACAGGATTCCTTGCTCAGAAACAACTCAAACCAAGAACACTGAAGGAGAGTTTGGAAATAGAACCTGTCCGGTAGTGTCTGTTGATCCTGCATACCTGTGATGAAACCAAAGTGTGACATTAACAAAACACAAGGAAGAGTTTTAAAGGGTGGAGCAGAAGGACAGAAAGAGATGGCAGAGGATGGGGTGGGGGAGGGGTAGAATATGCAAAGGCTACTTACACAGTTTCATCATTCTTGAATTCCAACTCCCCATATGTGTCTTCAAAGTCCTCACCACCGCCCTTAGCTGTCCCTTCTACTGTCCTAAAGGGGACAATCACTGTGCCCCGGGCACCTGATGTCCGCAAAACCTTGACCTCCATAACACCAATACTCTCACTGACGTGAATAGTATCACATTCAAAAGTGAAGATTCCTGCATGGTCATCATCCAAGATAGTCACTGTGGCCACACAAGGGGATGCTAGGACAGCCCGCGGCAAGGGAAGACTGTTGTGTATCAATGGAGGCATCCCCTCCTCAGGCTGCTCCTCCTCTAAGCGGACATTGCTCAACCTCACAAAGAAATGTTCATCCTCCTCAAAAATGTCATCATCAATGATGCCCACAGAGAACTCTTTCTGAGTCTCTCCTGGCTTTAGGACCACAGTGCCCTCTGTGAACTCATAGTCAGCGCCTGCGTTGGCAGAACCATCCTCTGTTTTGTAGTCCACGTACATGGTCTTAGACATGTCTCCCCCTTTCCTCACCACTGTCAGGAGTACAGCCCCACAGTTCTCCAGGCACTGGTAAGAACACGGGTCAAAGAAGACCTTGGAGACAAAGTCCTCAGGCTCTTCCGTGTGCACCTCGCTCATGCTTGAGGCCTTCTTGGCTTGTTCTGCTGCATGTTTCTTCAGGATATTGCCTGCACCAGTCATCATACGGGTGGCTTGGATCCGGTAGAAGGCGCGGCTCTTCTGTTGGTGGGAAAGAGCGTAGTAATTGGCCATCTCCACCAGCTGATCTAAGTCCTTTTCTGGGTGTTTTTGCTTCAGATCTTTAAGAATTCGGATCATCTCCCTGCGGGACTCATCCACTTCCTTCCCTTCCCGGGGCACCAGGTTCCCATCTAGGAAGTGGGAATTCATCATTTTCCCATCCATCTCAATGCCCTTAGGGTGGTCACCCTCTGTCTCTATGATAATTCCTCGGTGTTTATCTGTGCGGTACTTTTTATGCATGTATTTGTAGAAGAGCAGTCGTTTATCTGCCACCCAGGCCAGAAGGACACACACAGGGAAGAAGAAGAGCGTGAGAAGGCCTTCCCAAACCTGGACCACCCCAGGAGAGAAGACTGCCAGGATCACATAGAGCCAGACGTAGGCAAAGATACTCCATGCAGCAGTGACAAAGAAGACTCGCAGGTGCTTGATCTTGCGAGTCTCTCCATCTGGGATCACATAGACGCAGATGCCAATGATGATGAACATGTTGAAGGCTGCACTGCCTACAATGGTGGAAGGTCCCAGATCACCAGCAATGAACCCATGGCCACACACCTCAATTAAAGAGAGGAGTATCTCAGGAGCAGAGGAACCCAGGGCCATAAGAGTCAGGTTGGAGACAGTTTCATTCCAGACCCGAATTGTGGTTGTGCTGGTCTCTCCGTTGGGCTTTTTGATAGTCACCTCCCTCTCTTGAGAGGTGATGACTTCAATAGATGCCATGAAGCGGTCAGCAATGATGGACACCCCAAGGAACATGTATATTAGGGCCACAAAATAGACAATGACCCTGGCAATTTTGTCCCCAAGGGAAGGGTTCTCTGGATACCAGATTGGTAGGATGACACCCTCCTTGCAGTCAGATGACCCTGAACAGGACTCATTGTTCTGCCCTGTGCTGGGCACATCCCCTGATCCACCAGCCTCTGCCTGAAGACCATTCAAGAAGAGCACAAAAGTAACCAGCCCAAAATGGAGGAAGGCAGAGGTGAGAGGCTGCAACCTTAACCACGCCATACACGAGACTTAGCCGCTGGCTTCCACCGCAGCACCAATGGTCGTCCTGACAGGCCAGAGACCTAGAAAAGATTAGAGAGGCAGGAAAAGTCATGAGGAAAAGGGGGACAGCAAATGGCAGGTTCCCACCAACACAAACTGATGCTTCACCTCAAGCGACATATTGCACTGACATATGGGGGAGTCTCTCACTGAAAAAATAGATGTCAATGGGAGGTGTAAATTGCTGCTCTGTCCTCAGAACCATCTGGTGCAGACTCAGTTGAAGAATGCTCAAAATAGCTGGGAGTATTGGTGATGGAAATGCAAGTGATACCCTTCCAGGTCTGTCTCCCAAGCCCACTGTTACCTATGAGCATTCTCAACAATCAACTTAAAACAGACCACGTATGACCTGAAACTTCATTCCCGCTTATACTTTTTGTAGGGTTTTCAGGGTATTTTATTAATAATGATTTCTTACCTCATTGTCATCATACTCGGAAATCTTGCATAACATAGGTTTGCAAGAGAGCCTATTAAATTGAATTTTCATGGGCTAGTCCCCCAAAATAGAATAACTGGCTCTGTGTGTAATTGAGCCCACCTGGGAAAAAAATCTTTCCCTAAATGCAAAACTTTGGGAGGCAAATTATAATTCTGAGATTGCTTAGGAAATCAAGAAAGTCGATTCATAGTGAATACTACCTGCATTGTAGCTAAACTGAGGCCTTGTAAGGTGTGCCCAAGACCAAGACCACAGCAGCTTTTAACCCTCCAGTAAAACATGCTTATGAACAGTGTAGGCAGCCAGTTACAGGAAGATAAAGATCAATCAGCCACTCAATTCCAAACCCAAACATGGAAAAGGTCAAGTAGTAGAAATCATTATTAATAAAACATGCAAATGGCTCTCAAATAAGTTTTTTTTTTTTT
>NW_007770640.1:0-1727 GCF_000696425.1 Galeopterus variegatus | reverse complement strand
TTTTTTTTTTTTTGACTGGAGACAAGATTTTGGAGTGAAATGCACCTCATCTGCTGGCCTCAAGCCACTAAAAGGTGAGTTCAGAACAATGGGAGAAAACAAAAGTGAAACTACAGACTCATCTTTCCATTCATTGCCACATTTGGATGGAATGAGAGTAAAAATCACCATACAATAGATTAAAAAAAAAAAAAAAAAGCAACCTGCTCTTTTTTTCCCCTCTGCTACAACCATACAGGCTACTTTTAGTAATAGAAGAATGCTGATTTGCATTGGTATAGCACCTTAAAAGATTCAAAGTCCTGGTCACCATATCTGTTCCTCTTTCTCCAGTTTCCCATCTCAGAAAATAGCATCTCCATCCACCCAGTTGCTCATGCTGGAAAACAGGTATTAGTTTGCAAGCCTTCCTCCCTGTCCCATCCCTTATCCAATCCAGCACTAATCCTATAAACTCTCCATCTCTACCATCACCGTCACAGCCAAGCCACCATCTCTTCCCACCTGCTGAATCCACTGCAGCAGCCTCCTAACTGAACTCACCACTCCAATTCTTGCTAGTTCTCAATTTTACTTTCTTCATACAGCCTCAGTAATCTTTAAAAGAACAAAGCAAAACAAAAACATTTAAGCACATCGCTCCCCTATTTGAAACCATTTAGTAGTTTTCTTTTGCTCTTGATATAAAGACCAGGTTTCCTACTATGACCTGCAAAGCCTAGCATGAACTAATTCCTTCCTTCTCTTCCCCCTTTGCCCCCATCACTCTCTCTCTTACTACATTTCAACAACAATGGCCTCCTTTCTGCCCCTGGATTGTGCCAAGTTATTGTACACCTCGGGACCTTTGCACATGCCATTATCTGTGCATATATATCTCATAGACACAACCTGACTAGATTTTAGAGACTATACAGAAGCTTTTTAAATTCCCAAACCTTGTACTCAAAGAGAAATTCACAGTAGGTCAGGGAGCCTAGTGTAACCATGAAAGTCTTCCTACCAAAGGGCCTGTGGATTAACCTGGATTCACATTCCCCAGAATGGCAGCCAAATGCTGAGGCTCACATTCCCCATTAGCCCAGGTACTAGGGGTTATCACAACAAGTGCTTGGGGCCTCTGCCCTTGAGCTCACTCAGAGGAGAAGAGGTTATGAGCATGACTGTGGAAGGGTAGGGAGGTTGAAGATGTTCAGCATCCATATTCAGAGGCTGGGAAAGCTTTTGTAATCCATGATGTGTGCAGAGACCCACATTTACAGGGTTGACACTCACCCAGCCTGGAGAAATGTGGACAGTAAACTATCTTGGCTACTTGCCTCGACCGCTGAAAACCCTGACATTTTGTGGATTCTGATAAGCCCAGTGCAGGAGGATACAGAAGGTATGCACAGCTGGAGCAGCTCTTTAATCAAGAACCAACATGGTGACAGAAGGGGGCAGCTGTGTGGGCTGACCAACCCCAAGGGGGTGGGGTGTCCGCAGGTGAGGGAAGAGAGCTGGCCTTCTGTAGTGAAAGGACATGGGACACTGAGGTAGTAGAGTTATCCTGATTAACAGGGACATGTGCTCCAATTTATCTTACACACTAGAAGAATTAAGGGGAATCCTGATCCTTGCTTTCCCTCAGACTTGAAGACATCCTGTGGCGACAGGTTTTTATGGGGAATATGCTATCATGTGGTCAGAATCAGAGGCCAGTTTAGAAAGACTGTTCCCTGAAAAAA
>NW_007770639.1:5495-5695 GCF_000696425.1 Galeopterus variegatus | reverse complement strand
GAGTGTGGTTCTAAGTAAACCAGAAAGGCTCCTTGTAAGGAAAAGAAAATTTCACTGGAAACCATCTGTAGAAATAAGAATCACCTTATACACTATAGATTTTGGGGACTCCTTTGCTTAAGGCTGGTGCCACAAATGATATGCCCCAGGACCAGGCAGATGTATACCCGAGTGACATGGGCCAAGCATAAAGATGACAG
>NW_007770639.1:0-3476 GCF_000696425.1 Galeopterus variegatus | reverse complement strand
GGATGGCCACTGACCTGGCCCAGCCAGGGGTGAGGAGCGTGGCAGCCACCCTGCCTCCTGCCTGCCGAGGCACGTGACGTTTGCACAGGAGATGCTGGCGGGTCTGGAGCTGGTGTCAGTGTGGGAGGAGGAGCTGGTGGGGACAGGGCACCAGGCTCGCCTGGTCAGCACTGCGGCGGCCTTATCAGGAGCCCAGGGTATAGGCGTTGATCCCCACTCCGCCCTCTGCAACACGGGATCCTGGGCAACTACCCCACGCTCTCTGGGCTGTTTTGCTTCATCTGAAGGTTTGAGTTCTTCTGTCTGCCCCACCTTCCCCAAAGGGTTGTTGGGAGGATGGCATGAGCCCAAGGATGCCAGAANTATACCTGAGTGACATGGGCCAAGCATAAAGATGACAGCCCATGTCTCCTTGGGGAGAAGGCGGAACGGTGGGGACCGTGGTGGAGGAGAGTCCATGGTCCCATCGGGGACTCTGTCACCTAGCTCTGGTCAACTGCAGTGTGCAGGAACATAGGCCTGCTGCTAAATGGGTGTCCCATTTTTTGAGAAAATTCAAAAATCCAGATTATCATGTGAAATCTCCCAATTCTTAAATAATACAAAAAAAAAAAATTTAACATCTGTGAGTAAAGTATAATCCTTGGTGGCTGGGCTGTGGGCACCTGTGTGAGAGCCCTGGCAAAAGCCAAGCAGAGCTTGGAGTGGGGTGGCCACAGGAGGTCTGGAAGGCCTTTGGGGTAACAGCCCATCCCCCTCCTATGACACCCCCAGGCCTCACCCTGTAAGTCATGTGTAGATGACAGCAGGACTGAGAGGTCCACCGCACTGAGCAGGCCTGTGGGAAGAGGTGCCTGTGAGCCCAGACCTGGGCTGATAGTGCTGTTCTGCTTTGGGACAAAGGGCAAGCGATTTCGAGGAGCAGGTTTGTGACAGCAGCAACAAGCCTCTCCTGCTTGGCCTTCAGCAGGCCGGGAAGATCCTGCCTGGTTCTCATGGAACTCCCTGCAGGCTGCCTGGGGGGTTGTTTTTCTAGACGAGCTCCTCGGTGCACATGGCGGGGACAGGGAGGGAAAGAGAGTGGACCAGGTGTTGCCCGCCCGTGTTCTGGCCTCTGCTCCGCCACTGATTTCTGTGTGACTCTGGACAGCTTCTCTTGTTCCTGGGGCTCGGTTTTCTCATTTGCACGTGGGGGCAGGGGTTGGATTAGAAGATGTCTTGGGGCCATTCCAGCCCCGCCTTCTGATTTTCAGCTGTTTTGAGACTCCGCTCTGAGCACTCTAATGAGCACACAGGAGGCACCTGGCAGGGGCCCCGCACACCCCAAGCCCAGGTCACTGTGCACCAGGTCATTCAGCCTCCTCCCATGGGTGCCCACCCCTGCCTGGTCCATGCTGGGCGGTGCTGGAGTCCAGGCCCCAGAGCCCCAGGCCTGCTTTCTGGGCACTCACCGCCTGGTGGGGAGATGGGTGAGCAACGGGTATATTCCCCTGGCCAGGCCGAGCTTGCCAGCCATGCCCAGGGTCCTGGCCTGTGGAACCGGAAGGGGTGAACTGCCCATCCTGGGATGAAGTTCCCGATCTCGTAGGCCCACCACTCGATGCACATCACAAGCATGCTGGGGATGGCTGGGGAGAAGGGGCCGCAGTCCTGCAGGCACTGGCTGGACCAACCTAGGAACCAAAGTGCCACAAGCTGACCCCAGAGTGGCTTCCCTCCCATCTGACTGCGTCAAAACTGAGGTGCTGAGGGGTGTTCTCAGAACCCAAAGGCCCAGCAGGACCCCCAATTCCCCATGACCCCTGGCATCTGGAAAGTGCAGGCAGGGTAAGGATGGCCACTGACCTGGCCCAGCCAGGGGTGAGGAGCGTGGCAGCCACACTGCCTCCTGCCTGCCGAGGCATGTGACGTTTGCACAGGAGATGCTGGTGGGTCTGGAGCTGGTGTCAGGGTGGGAGGAGGAGCTGGTGGGGACAGGGCACCAGGCTCGCCTGGCCAGCACTGCGGCGGCCTTATCAGGAGCCCAGGGTATAGGCGTTGATCCCCACTCCGCCCTCTGCAACACGGGATCCTGGGCAACTACCCCACCCTCTCTGGGCCATTTTGCTTCATCTGAAGGTTTGAGTTCTTCTGTCTGCCCCACCTTCCCCAAAGGGTTGTTGCGAGGATGGCATGAGCCCAAGGATGCCAGAAGGATTCACAAAGCAGATAAGGCTGCACCAACTTGAGAAGGGACGCAGCCACAAGGACTCCCCACCCCCCAAATGCAGACCCGGTGTCCCGCACAGCTGCTCCTGAAACACCTGGCAAGAGGGGCCCTCGGTCTACAGAGCGGCTCTCAGGAGGCAGAAGAGCATGGACAGGCCCCAATGCGTCTGTGTCTGAGACAAGTTACTTCACCTCTGTCCCAGTCTCCTCAACGTAAAGCAGGGGTAACACCATGATGTGACATTCGAATGCAGTCAGGAGTGGCAGCCGCTCTGCAGGCTGCTGGCACTTGGTATTTACCGACGCTATTACTCGTCACCATCCCGAGGGCAGGGGCATGGCGAGGAAGCCCCCTGGCCAGGCTTCTCTGACGGGTCCAGCAGCACCGTGTCACCAGCAGGGATCTGCACCATGACCATTGGACAGGGGGACCCTCGGCCTTTGCAGGGGGCAAAGAGGAAGGAGGGGGCCCTGAAGGAACACGGAGGCAGTCGCACAGGGTCCTCCTCCTCCAACAGGGCTCACGGGGCCCTCCCCCTGCGAGCACCCATCCCGGTGTTGGGGGTGGCATAGCTGCCGGCCCGCGTGGCCTCCAGCACAGGGGTGGCCGTCCCCACCTGCCACGTCTCCAGGTGCAGCTTCTTCAGCACAAAGCAGAGGAAGAGGAAGGCGGGTTGCACCAACGGGGAGATGGTGCTGGCAAAGGCAGGGCCCCTGGGAGGGGAGGGAGAGCTGGGCGGGGCCATCAGCTCTGCCCCTTGCTCTGCCCCAGGGCTCCTGCTGACAGTTGGCAGGGGGCAGGGGTGGTGCCCTTCCTGCACCCCCACCCTGGAATCGGCCTCACCCAGGACCCACAGGCGCCTCTGGCCACTGTGGCACCACCCAGGCAGCTGTTACTAGAGTGTCCTGGGGCCACCCGGCTAGATCCCCATTTCTAAGCCTCTCATGTGGGCTGGAGCAGGGTGGGGAGCAGTTGTCGTCCCATCTGTCTAAGCTCAAAACTGAGTTGCTGAGGAGTGTTCTCAGAACCCAAGGGAACAGCAGGTCCCCCCAATTCCCCATGACCCCCCACTTCTGGACAGTGCAGGCAGGATAGGGTGGGGAGCTTGGCAGGCAGTGTCCTCTGACCACTCCCCTCCAGCCCACAGCCCCCGGCTCACCTGACCCCCAGGTTCAGCACAGAAATCAGAGCATGGTTGGCCACCCGGTTGACACAGTTGCCCACCACACCACTGAGGACTTGGGGCCAGGTGATCCCCTAAAATAAG
>NW_007770638.1:2955-5695 GCF_000696425.1 Galeopterus variegatus | reverse complement strand
CTATAATAAACATATGGAGAAGTCTGCACCAGCTTATTGTGGGAGTGTCAAGACAGGCATCACAGAGGAGGCATGTCTAAGTTAAGGCCTAAGGGATGAATGAGATTTGTCTGACACATGGAAGAGCCTCTGCCTGGGGAAGTATTTCCATGCATTTCTCTTTTTGCATATCCTACCTGCCTGGTAAGTTTTATAACCTCAAAGCTCTTCCCAAGGGTAAATATGGAATGATTTGATTTAATAGCAGTATTTTTGGAGGACACATTGCCATTTAATAGATGAATCAAAAGCATAATGGTAGGGGATGGATGCTATGCATGGAAATGTCTCATCTAAAGGACAAACTCAAGAAAGAAAAAGTAATGAATAAAGTGAAAATGTACAGCTTGATAGCAAATGCAAGAGTTTGAATAATGGCCCTAATTTGTAAAGCATACAACTATGCAACACATAATAGTGATTATTTAAATAAGAAGGCAGGAAGAAAGACATGGAGAAAGAAATGCTAACCAAAGGACTCTCCACGTGAAACAGATGCAAGAGTGGACAGAAGATAGGTCAGACAAGTGCACTGAGATATTAAAAGCTATTTTTTATTTCTCATTGTAAGAGTGATACGATCTCGTCATAAAAATCTGTAACATATAAATAAGCATAAGAAAGAAAATAAAAATCATACATGACCACAAATTCCAAGGATAACCACTAACTGGATTATAGGCTGTTCTCTTCTAGGCTGCTGAATGAATAGGTAGAGAGAGAGGTGGACGGATGGACTGATGGACGGACAGACAGAGATGTAGATATAGGGAAGTGTGTGTAATTTTGGAAATGGCTCCATGCTTTTTGTGAATATAAAATTAACACACAAAAATTAAATGAATATATGTGTAATATTTTTAAAATCTAAATATTATGAAGAGATGTGGAATGACAAGTAAAACTCACCTGTAATTCTTCTACTTGGGGAAAAACACTGTTTAGTGTTAACATCTGGTATTTTTCTCAAAGGCATTTTTCAATGTGAATATAATTTAATGCAAAAATAGGCTTATACTATACTGTTTTATTAACACAGTCTCTCGTTCAGAAGTACAGTAGTCCCCCCTTATTTGCAGAGGATATATTCCAAGACCCCCAGTGGATGCCTGAACCATGGCATCGGTACCAAACCCGACTGCTGTCAACGGCAACACGTTTCTGTTCATGTCTTCCACACACAAATTTAATGCCTTTGTCATTCCCCCCTTATTTGCAGAGGATATATTCCAAGACCCCCAGTGGATGCCTGAACCATGGCATCAGTACCAAACCCGACTGCTGTCAACGGCAACACGTTTCTGTTCATGTTTTCCACACACAAATTTAATGCCTTTGTCAAGTGAGCTAAGCACTTACTCACTGTGGTCATAACTTTTGCAGCTGAGGTACAGCAAAACTAGCATGAATTTCTTTTTTCTTCTTCACAATTTTACAGACAAAAATTTGTTCTTCACAGTAGATCGTAACACAGCATAAGATTTTTTTTTCTTTTCTTATAACGTAGAGAACTTTCACCTTTTCACTTAAAGGAAACACTTTCCAACTTCTCTTTGGCATATCCAAATCGCCACCATCAATGCTCTTTCACCTTGGGGCTATTATATGAAATAAAATGAGTTACTTGAACACAAGCATGGTGATACCACAACAGTTGATCTGATAACCAAGAGAGCCAATAAATGACTCAGGGGCAGGTGGGTGGGTGGCATCTACAGTGTGCAGACACTGGACAAAAGGAGGATTCATGTCCTGGGTGAGGGTGTGAGATTTCGTCACACTACTCAGAATGGCATGCAACTTAAAACTTATAAATTGTTTGTTTCTGGATATTTTCAGACCATGGTTGACCTTGAGTAACTAAAACTGCAGAAAGTGAAACCATTGATAAGAAGAGCCTACTGTACGTAGGTATCTACCAAAACTTATCTAACCAATACCCCATTAACGAGCATTTATGCTGCTCCTAATTTTCCACTGTTGCCAGCAAGACTCAGCAATTACACCTTATGCACACATTTTACACACTTACCTGTTATCTTCTCAGGATAAACATCTAAAATTAGATTTTCTATGTCAAAGGCATTCACTTTTTAAGGGTTTTTATGCACACTGCCACATGTCCCACCAGAAATGTTACGCCATCGTATACTCACACCAAGAGTATGAAAATGTGTTCTGCCACCACCTCACTGTTACTGATTACTATCAATTCTTTTTGTCTTTGCCAATATAATAAGCAAATATTGTCTTAATTTCATTTCTTCCAGTTACTATTAAAACAATATATTTTCAAATGTTTAACGATTGTTCCAATTTCTCCTTTGTGAATTATGCATTCTTGATATTTGCCAAATTTTTATGGAGGTGTTTACTATTTTCATATTGATTTGTAAGTGCCCCCACCCACCCAGATGCACCATCCATTCATATATTTACAAGCCCAGAGCAACATCTTAGCAAAACATAAATAAAAACTAACAATTAGCAAATGGTTGAGCCAAGTTCAAGTTTGTTGAATCCAACATTCAGGCATTTCCCACAATGGTGTACACTGTGCTGATGCCTGTTCAAGACTGAGAGTAGTCATTCCCAATCTGTGTTGCTCACTATAATCCCCTGGAAAGTTTTAGAAACTCCCAACACCCACTTCTCACCCCTATACCAATTAAATCAGGCATAGTAATTTTGAGGATGCAAA
>NW_007770638.1:0-1421 GCF_000696425.1 Galeopterus variegatus | reverse complement strand
TACTATATTATGAATGATTAATGTGGCAAATTTTATGTTATATATACATTAAAATTTTTTTAAAAAGTAATGTACCAAAAAACATTGATTTGTACACGTTGCATGGATGAACTGCACGGTATGTGAATTATATCTCAATAAAGCTGTTTTTAAAAAATTCTTCCAGTACAGTGTAATAACATGGTGGTCAGCAAACGACTAAAGTAGCTCTACCTCTGTCTATTATCTTTCAGTACAGTGTAATAACATGGTGGTCAGCAAACGACTAAAGTAGCTCTACCTCTGTCTATTAATCCATAGAACAATGATAATATTTTTAAGTCCCCATCGAGGAGTTCTCTTTCACTCATTGTCTCATTCCCCAAAATAAGGAAACAAAATGTTTATTGATTTGTACTTTATATATCATCAGTCAGCAGTAATTCAGGATTTATATGCTGAGTGGTACAGGAAAAAGAACAAGAAATTTCTTGGACCAGCTCCCAGGCTTAATAATATTTAAAGACTACTTGAGGGCTAAGATATTGGCAACGTCACTAAATTCAGTTTTGCAGTAGTGCAAGTGTTCAATTTAAATGAAGCGCAAGCTCGTACTCACAGAAAACCACCATGAAGCTAGATAATAGACTCATTTCTAAAAAAGGAGCAAAACAAGCTTGTTTATAAAAACAAGCATGCACCAACAGCAGCAGTGTCCGGAGGAGAATGTATGCAAAAATCTATCTCCACAGAAACACACAGTCCACTGCCGCTCCTCCAGGGTTTACAAAGTACGTCACATTTGCAGACTCTGCCATAATGATCCCAATTAGCCATTCCCAAGGAGCCCGGGAGTTTCCATTTTGTGAAAGGTTAGCAACCTCCTGCCTCAATCTACACCCTCCCTTGACAAGAGACCTCCATTCANTCAACCCTACCTTGCCCTTGACTGAAGAGAGTTGCCCAAGCTCATGCCCCTTCCTGGGGGCAGCCTGCTGCATCCTATGCCTGGATGATATGAAGGTATAAAAACTCATCTCTGTTGCACCAACCTCCTTCCCTCCCCCACCAGCACTGATCCTGAGAGAGACCCTAATAATGCTAGTCTCAGAGGCTATTTCCCAAGAGAACCCAATCTGTGTCATGCATTATGTGGAATTCCCCCTAAAAGAATAAACTCACCCTAAAACAACAGACTAAAAAAATCTCCCTCGTAGTTCTTATATATATGAAGACAGTAATCAAAGTATATTTAAAAATCCTTTTATGGAGAGTTATTCTTTAATGGGTACAGAGTTTCTGTTGGGAATGACGAAAAAGTTTCAGGAACAGATATCGGTGATAGTTGCACAAAATTGTGAATATAATTAATGCCACTGAATACTATATTATGAATGATTAATGTGGCAAATTTTATGTTATATATACATTAAAATTTTTTT
>NW_007770637.1:2812-5698 GCF_000696425.1 Galeopterus variegatus | reverse complement strand
CCCGGCGGCAGTGCAGGCACGGGCTGGAGAGGCGCTTCCCACTGCCCACTGGTGACCTCAGCCACGGGACGCATCCCCGCCCACCCCGCCTCGGCCGGGGAAGGATGGGCTGAGGGTGTGCTGCTCCCGCTGCGGTGCTTGGCGGAGAATCCAGCTAGTGGGGAGAGGAAGGGCCTTGGGGAAAACAAGGGGGTGGGAAAGGAGCAGATGGGGAGGAGAAGACAGAGGAGGCCCAAGGATCAGGCCACGTGGCCAGATGTTGACCCAGTTGAGGGCCCCAGGCCCCAAGGGTGACCGGGAAGTTCTGACTCCCTCTGCTGGCTCTGGGATTCTACAGAGATGGAGGGCCTGGGCCGGCACTGCACTGGTGCCTGGCCCCTGAGATTGGGGTTAAGGAGACGGCAAGGGCTTCTCGGACACTGCTTCTGTCTGCCAGGACAGGGTGCGGGACAGCCCCTCAGAGGCCCCTGGGAGAGGCGGGTGGGGTGCTGTCTGGGGGAAGCAGCTCTCAGCAAATGGAAACCAGGCCTCGGAAACCGGCCGGGCCACAGCTGCTGCACAGCTCCAGGGAAAACCCTGCTGCTCACAGAAAGGTGCTCCAGCCAGGGCAAAAGCTGGTGTGAAAAATGAAAGAGCACAGACGGGACCAGGCAGCTTCAGTGAGACTGGGGGTGGCAGCCGGCTGCAACCACATGGTCCCTCCCTTTCTGTGCTCTGAGCACCCTTCATGGTTGGCACATTGTACTCCCAAGGCCCACGTACCCATAAGTGCTGTCAAAAGCCAATCACAACAGTTTCCTTTCCTTTGCTTCCCTCTGCACAGCCTTCGGTCAGGTTCCCAGGAGGGCTAGCAAGAGCTCCCACTCTCATGGAGGTCACATTTGGAGATTCAGCCCTCAATGCTGAATCGTCACCTCACATCAGTGAGGAAAGACCAGGAGCCATTTCCCATAGGGGCAAACAAGGAGCTGAGGAGGCTGCCCAGGGACACACAACTACAGTTGACAATTCAGAATTGGTGGGTCCTGACATCGAGAGCTTGATATGTAGTGGTGACCAGTAAGTACAGTAGTCACCCCTTTTTATGAGACTCCCAGTGAAGGCCTAAAACCTCGGAGAGTATGGAGCCCTATACTGTGTGTGTATATGCGTATATAGTTCCTTGTATCCTATACGCACATATTATTTATGATAAAGCTTAATTTATAAATTGGGCACAGTAAGAGATGAACAACACTAATAAATAATAAAATAGAACAAATATAACAATATGCCAGCATCACTACTTTTGCCCTTTGAGGCCATTATTAAGTAAAACAAGGGTGACTTGAACACAGGCATGCGATACCGCGACCGTCGATCTGACAACCAAAACAGCTACTAAGTGGGTGACAGGCAGGTAGCGTAAACAGCACAGACACGCTGGACCGAGGGATGATTCATGTCCCAGGCCGGATGGAGTAGAAGGCACAAGATTTCATCACACTACTCAGAACGGCACACAATTGAAAACTTATGAATTGTTTATTTCTGGAATTTTCCACTTCATATTTTCAGATGGCAGTTGACCACAGGTAACTGAAACCTCAGAGAGCAAAACCACGGATATGGGGGGACTGCTGTATAGGTGTCACCTACCCATTCATTCATTCATTCATTCGATCATTCATCCAGTTATTCACCAGATGTTTGTGGCATGCTTACAACCGACCAGGCACTTGGGGCTGGGGATAGGAGGGTGAACAACACAGAAGTTCTTGCCTGATGGACGGAGTGCACGGGCTCATGAAGGAGACAGACATTCAGTACCTTCTGGCATTAGTTACAACTGGAGAAGTCCATGAGCTGTCGGAAGACAGGGGTGAGGTGGCAGTGCCAGAGATCTTCCTGGAGAAAGCAACCTCTATATGGAGACCAGCAGGATACACAAGAATTAGCCAAGTAAAGGAGCAAGGGACGGCAACAGAGTTCCAAGCAGCAGGACCAGCGCAGGCAAAGGCCTGGAAGGGAGGCTGAAGTCTTTCCATTAACCCTCATCTGGTTCCTCATGCTCAGCCACGGTGGGTGGCCCAGCCCTGGAAGGTCCGCCCCCAGCTCCCAGACACCAGGAGCCCCCCATTGGCACCTCCAGAGGCTAATCCCACAGAGCCATGGTCAAGCCCTCTCCTTAACCAGCTGAAGTTCTTGTTAAAAATGTTTTCATACGTTTATTTTTAAGGGGGGATAGGAAGAGAGAAGGGAGACCTGAAGGTCTTTTTCTTTTCAGAAAAAAAAGAAAATTAATAAATAAATAGAGCCTCAAGAAAAGGGCATGGAAAGGTCTCTGCATCTGTAACCACTGAACAAATTAAAATTAGCTCATTTAATCAGCTCCTAATGGCCTGGCTGTCCCGAGTGGGCCCCGGAACACAGCAAACTTCACAGCAGAAACGCGCAGGCCAATGTCAGTTTATCCTACAACAAAAGGATTTCTAAATAGTGTGATCAAAACGCAGGGAAAGCTGAGGAGAGCTGGGGAGACAGAACGTAGCCCACAGATCCTGGCCGGCCTTGCCTCCCAGCTTCGTCTCTTTGAACGGAATTGTTCTTTTGGCTTTTGTTCTAATTATCTAAACATGTGCGTAACTCTGTTCTACAAAGAGTGTTTTAACCAGCAGAGGAGGTAACTCTAGCCCCCACCATACATTCCTGGGGCCCCTCTCCCAAGCCCCACGCCTTCAATACCAGCCTCCAAAACATGCATAAACACACATACAGACACACAGCCACCTACACACACCACGGTTACACACACACACACAGCTCTATACACACAGTCACGTATAACACAGTTACATACACTTGGTTATATACACACAGTTACATAGACATACATGACGTACACAC
>NW_007770637.1:0-1474 GCF_000696425.1 Galeopterus variegatus | reverse complement strand
AAAAAAAAAAAAAAAAAAAAAAAAAAAAAAGTTGCTCTCCAAACTGCAAAGACTCCTGGAGTGGGGCAAGACCCTGCACCTAAGCTAGCTTCTGGGACTGCAAGAGTCTCAGAACACCTGACCCAGACCCAGGGGTGCAGCCCTTTCCAAACAGGCGTTCGCAAAGTCTTCCATCCCTCTTACCCCCATGCTAATGAAGGGGGCAGGCAAGGACGCTTTCCCCATTTCAAAGACTTGGAAACTGAGGTCCGGAAATGATGCAGGTGGGAGGCTCAAGCTCCCACAACTTAGGAGCTGACTCCCGGTGGCGGCTGAGTCTGCAAGTCTTGAGTCCTCCCAGGATGGGACACATACACTCTCACCCTGCCCTCACCCAGGCAGCTCCTCCTGGATCTGTTTCATGGGTAGCATTGTCTAGACCCCAAGGAGTATTCAGAAAAGGGACCCAGACATGGGTCCTTTTCAACAGGTCCCACTGAGATGGTGGTAGCTGTGACCCATCCTGTTTAGGGATCCTCTTCCCCATTTAATTGGCAGGGCCCAAGATGACCCCTGGCATCTCCAGAGGCCAGCCAAGATACAGGCAGGTGGCAAGAGGGTCAGAGCCACCTGAGGCAGCCTCAATATGGGGAGTGGAACCTGGGAAAACAGCTCCTTTGCTAACCCACTAATGCCTGCAAAACCCACATCCTGCAGGCTACCTGCATCCCTGCCCCAGTAAGCACAAGACCACCCGAGAGGAAAGAAGAGTGGGCAGTGCAGCCAAGCAAGTGGACTTGTGTTCAAATCTTGACTCCACCATACACATGCTTTGTGACCTAGGGAAAGCAATCTCCCCTCTCCAAGTGACAAACCTCAACTTCAGAATGAAGAGAGTAACAATGGATGCCTCTCTCCCTGACTTGAGGATTGAAGGGAAGTCTTTAGCTCAGTGTCCGGCCCCCCTTTTCCACGGTAGCCCTTACTAAGCATGAGGAGCCTCATCTCCTACATGGGCTTCCCTAGAGTCTGGGGCCTTCATACCCAACAAGCAGGATCTGGGGCACGCTTCTCCTTTCAGATCCAGCAGGACCACTGCCCGAATAGGCTCCCTCAGTGNACACAGTTACATACACTTGGTTATATACACACAGTTACATAGACATACATGACGTACACACACAGACTTACATGCACCACACACACAGGTGTACATGCACACAATACACACAGCTCCTCCAGTTCTTGCCTGACAGCTGGAGATGGGGGAGGCCCAGATCACCAGACCCCCAGGGAGGGCCACTGTGTGCACACCTGAGGCCCAGGCTGGTAGCAAGGACTCTTATTTCCCTGGTGTAGTTTCTCTACGCAACTTAACACCTGGGCTAAGTCATTAGGGCCATTGAGGAGGGGCAACAGAAGGACAGGGGAGGGGGGCTACAGGCCATGGGGGGTAAGGGCAAGGCGGGGAGCACGATGCTGGGGTGAGTGCAAG
>NW_007770636.1:0-5698 GCF_000696425.1 Galeopterus variegatus | reverse complement strand
TTAGCAGTAGGAAATTAAAACAGCATCCCGATCACTTTATCTCTATAGCAGAAACCCAAAGTGCTGCTGCGCCAGGTGACGCGTGACTATTTTCCTCAACCATGAAGCATCCAGGGTACATCCATTTCTTCCCCACCACGTTCCGTGATCCTCGTGGACCCTGAGCACTTCTTGTGGGCCTTGGGGTTCTGGCCTAGAGGTTTGCAGACTGAAAACTCAGCACACCCACTCCCCACTGCGTGGGCCACCACCCGGCCTGGTTCCATCACTGTTCAGGGTGAGGCATCCAGAGCCACTCGTCCGCCTCAGTTATTCCAACACCCCAGCCACTCCTTTCTCTGGAATTCTGCTCTTGCAGCTTTTCAAATGGCTGGCTCCTTCCTCAGGTCTAAACTTAAACATCACCTCTCAGAGTCCTTTCCTAACCCAGTGACAAAAGGCGTCCCCCTCCTATTTTTCTCTGCCAGCTCCCCGTTTGTTTTCTTCATGGGACATAGCACCACTAATAATTATTTTATTTAGTTGCTTGCTTACTTGGTTTTTTAATCTTTCAGTTGCCTCCCTCACAAGGTGCAGGGACTGCACAGTGTCCAGTAAATGGTAGGCACTTAACAAAGACTTGTCCTATTAAGTAAGTAATCCCTTAACTGGATAGTTGTGATGAAAACAACGGGGACAATACACAGGGCAAAGAAGAGTGGGCATTTCTGATCATTCCCAAGTTTGAGTCCTGGGGCCATGACTCTGTTGAGATGGACCCCCAGTCAGGGTGGAAATGCCTCTTGTAGGGTGTTGTCCTAGAGTCACTTTGACACCCAGGGGTCTGGGTTAGTGCAGGCCCATGACGAGGGACTCGTGCAGTCTCATGTTGTCTCAGTCTTGGGCGAGCTGAGGTCTACGAGTCCTTGAGAGGTTCCATCAGAGACATGGAGTCAGCGGACACACCCAGGCCACCCCACGCTTGGTTATGAAGGGACGGAGGAGAGGAGGCCGAAAAGGAGAGGGAGACAAGCAGAGGGGAGCTCCAAACCCCCGGAGGAGCAGGGCTCCTCCCTGCCGCTTCTTTTTGTTGCAGAACTCCCTGTCCTGGGGAGCTGCCACCGGGAGCTGTCCTCTCTCTGGATGACGGGAGGGGTCCCAGCACCAGGAGCCATCATCACTTCCGTCCTCCTTGGGGGCTCCTGGGTAGGGTCTTCAGTCTGACTGATGATGGGCCAAGAGAACAACATCACATCTACGGGCTTCCCAAAATTAAAATGGATAATAGGACCTTACGGAAGGTTGCCTGGATAATGAAAGCATTAATTCAGGCTCTGGTTTGCCTGAGAGCAATGGGCTCATGAAAGCGTCGCTAAGGGCTCTGTGGCAGTTTCCTGGCCGGGGGCTCTTCCCCTCGGTCCCTGCCCACCACACTCGGGGCGCAGCTGGATAATGAAAGCATTAATTCAGGCTCTGGTTTGCCTGAGAGCAATGGGCTCATGAAAGCATCACTAAGGGCTCTGTGGCAGTCTCCTGGCCGGGGGCTCTTCCCCTCGGTCCCTGCCCACCACACTCGGGGCGCACCCAGAGGCCGTGAAGTCGGGGAGCCAAGGTTCTTCACTCAGCATGTCTCTCTGAGAAGTCAGGGCTGGGTAAGGTCTGAAACGCCAACTGCACACCAGGAAACTGCAGTCTAGTGACTTGCTTGAGGTTCCACAGCTTTAGTCAGCAAGCGTGCAGGCTGGAATGCCTATTTTCCCACCTTATCCGCTCACACGTTTCTGGGGTCCTCCTCCATCACACGCCTGTGCTCACACACACACACACACAGCCCTGAATCTCTCCCACACAGGCCGGTGCCTCCCCACCCCTCCGTGAGCCGTGCACATCCCCGCCCGTGCTTTTGCTGCGGGTGCTCCCACCCCGCAGCCCTCTGCACTCTCTGTCCCTCCAATTCCACCCTGCGCTGGGCCTAAGTTCACCGCCTGTCTGCTCTGGTGCTTCATTTTAATACCGCTGCTTCATTCCCTTCTTTGAGCTCCTCCGGCACTTGGGGTTTTCATACCACACAATTTAGCCCTGAGTTCTACCCTGTCTCCACGGTGCAGAGCTGTTTCATCTCATCCTCCCAACAAGACTGAAATTCCGCGAGGATTCCCCCCAGCAATGCCCCCCAAGCCCAGCATGCAGTGAACATTCCATCATTGCCTGCTCTTTGGCAATCCAGGATTCGAGTCCAGGTTTCATTGACTTATGTGGCCTTAGACAAGCCCACAGTAGACCTGTGTCACTGTCCTCACAAAAACAATGGGCATAAACTCTACCAAGGGCCCATCTTACTCCACATTGTGCTGCTGCTCTTCACTGTCTCCCAGTGTCATGACAGCAGCCTGCTCATGCCCACCCCGTCCCTGCTATCCCCATATGTCTCCAAAAGTACCCCAAAGATGCCGCTGTCTGGGGAACCCCATGACTTCATGTTAAATGGGTGTTTGTCTATTGCTGCCCAGCAGGAGCAGCTTGGCTGGTGGGAAGAGCACTGGATAGGGAGTTCTGTGTTGGGCCCTGGGTTCTAGTCCTGCCCCTTCCACTGCCTGGCTCCAGGACCTGACCACAGCCCACTGTCCCTGCACTGCAGGTTCTCCACCTGTTAAATGAGGACATTAGATTTTGCTGCTGCTCCCTAAAGCCTCTACAGCCCTGTACTTCCTGAAGTCTTAAGTAGACATCAGTGTCTCCATGCACAGAGGCCAAGCAGAGCAGCTGAAAGCAGAATATGGCCTTAATGTGTGGGGCACGTACAAGGAGAAAGAGGAGAATCAGCCCTTTTCCTGGAAATCTGGCTTGGATCTCGCAGAAGAGAGTGTGCAGTAAACACTAGAAGGCACGAGAACTGCTGAGGCAACGATACGCCCACCCAACACACAGACACGTCGATCAGCACCGAGCGCAGCTTCCCAGGAGCATGGCAATGGTTAATTAGACCTGGGGGCCCAATGGCTGTAGCAAGGCTCATCATTAAGGTTAGAACAAGCGGAACTGCCACCAAGCAAACCATATTGACCCTCTGAGTCAGCTCCTCAGATCGTGTTTTCTTTGACTGTGAAATTAGGGATGGATTAGATGTGGTAGGGAGAGGGAAAGATGAGACCCAGCTTCACAGAGGTCTCCCTCCTCCTTGAGGCAATGACTTCAAGGAATGGGACTGAGTCTGTTGTCACGAACATAAGTGCCAAATGCTCATTGTAGGAACCACAGTCCCAGGGCGTCCGGAGAAAGTGACCCTGTCCTTCTCCCTTCCACATGCCAGCCCCACAGACTTAATAACCAGATGGTGGCAATCCAAAGGAGTGGTCCGGCAGAAAGTAGGCCATCTCAGCAGTGGCCAAGTTTCACCTACTGGTCACTTGAGCAGGTGGGTGTACAGAGACCGCTCCCATCCTGGCCCAGCCTGGCCCTGGCGGGCACTCCACAGGTCTCCTTTGTGTTTATGTGAGGTGAGCAGCCACCTGTGGACAGCACCCTGACCCAAGCTGTCGTGGAGCCTCAACAATCGACACCTCCACCAAGTGCCTTCATGCCTTCGGCTGGGATACTGATATTTCATGATACGCAGAGGAAATATTTACCATCTTTGAGCAAGTCTAACTAGAAACCTGACTGATCGCAATATCCAGAAATGCTCTTTGTGGTGAAGGGGTTGTCCCCACCTCCACCCAGCAGGCTGAGGCCTGCTTGCTGTCACCCAGGACAGCTGACACAGTCATTGAGTGTGGACTGCCACAAGCCCCACAAATGACTAAAACGGGCAACGTGAATAAAGACCTGAGTCACGATGCCCAGAATCACCAGTGGGGAGGAGCAGGTGCAGAGGCAGCTAGGGGTCCTCTTAATGGACAGTCCCCGAACATGCCGGGTCTCTGGTCCAGGGTCGGAAATGGAGGTGGAGGGCTCAGAGGCTCTGTGGGTAGGAGCCCTCTTGAGTAAGAATTCTGCTGGCTTTACTCTGCAAAAACAAGCTGCACATTGATTCATGGACAAAAACACCAAGCAACCATCTGGGGACGGCAGGAAACAAGAAAAGGAAGGGAAGGGAAGACTATTCAGGTATATTTTTATTCTTTCGTGTCTTATTTTGTATCTCTTCAGCTTGGGAAGGTTCCTGGGACTTTCTGGCTCCATGGTCAGTCATGCTTTACAGAAAATTAGACCAGTCCTGACAGAAATCGGGTGAGAGCTAAAATAAAGTCTGTGGGACAAGCCTGTGGGATGCTTCATCTTTGTGATCCTGGTGAACGTACAGGAAGGTGGTGGCCAGTCTTCAAAATGGGGAGAGAAGGGATCTGAATACAGGAATTTGGGACAGTAAAGATTTCCTTGTTGCTAACTACTCGACGATGCAGGGATTTTCCCCCTTAAGGCTGGTCAGCAAGCATTAGCTGGGCGCCTAGTAGGTGCCTGAGGAGTCTGTAGAGGACTCTGTACCAGGCTACCTCTCTCGGTGGCCCTCTCCCTGCTATTGAGGCTTTTCCAGCAGTCTTGGCTCACAACAAACAGCAAATCAGACAAAGATCCCTGCCCTCCTGTAGCCTACATTCTAATGGGGGATACAGACAATATAGGAGATTTTTTTTAAGTACACCAAATGACATGTTAGATGGTGATAAGGACTAAGGAGAAAAAATTAAGCAGAGAGATGTGCTGGCCTAAAATTTTAGAAAGAATGACCAAGGACAATCTTCCAGAGAAAATGACTTTCAAGTACAGACTTCTTTTGCCTTCAGGTCTGGTGGCCCATCTGACCTGTCAGACACCCTTTCCCTTGGGACACAAAATTTTAGAAAGAATGACCAAGGACAATCTTCCAGAGAAAATGACTTTCAAGTACAGACTGCTTTTGCCTTCATGTCTGGTGGCCCATCTGACCTGTCAGACACCCTTTCCCTTGGGACAGCTGGTTCTGCATTAGAGAGAGCTGTGAGGGGACACCAGCCCTGGACACAGCTGTGGAGAGGCCAACCCGCCTTCCTGTGACCGCCACCCCTTCTCCAATAGCGCTCGGCTGTCCCAGGAGCCCTGTGCCCCTCCACCAGAGGGCTCTTGGCTGGGTGGGAGATCTAGGCTCAGGCCTGGCGTGGCTGCTCATCTGACCTCCCGGGGCCTCATCCGGGCATCTATAAATGAGCATGTTGGAGAGCTCATTTCTAACGTCACTCGCAGCCCTCCACGAGCCCCACTGTCTGTGATAAGCCCATCCTCGCCAGCGTGTTCATTTGTCTCCTCTCCTGCAGCAAGCTGACATCCCAATAGCGGCCCTATGGTCACACAGCAACACAGCTGAGGGAGGCTCTGAAGCCAGCAGACCCTGGGGAGTTATTTTAGGCCCACAGCCTTCTAAGGGGCCCAGACACGCCACAGACACAGCCCCACCCCCTCCAAGGCCAGCCGCCTCAGTGTGTGGCCACATGTAACAGAGGAGAAACGAAGCAATTCCATGCGTGGCCAGCCCTCCACCAGCCAGGGTTTCCTATCGCTGAGGTTACGCTAACTGAAAGATGGTCCAACCCCATGGTCTGAGGTGCTTTTATGAAAAGACTTTACAAGCAAAGCAGCCACCATCACACCAATCACTGTCAATCAGCATAGCAGGTGACGGTTCACCCTGCAAAGCAGCTCCTCCCTGGCTTCACTTCCCAAGAAGCACAGCAGGAAAAAAGCA
>NW_007770635.1:4887-10587 GCF_000696425.1 Galeopterus variegatus | reverse complement strand
AAATACATGGAATTCTAACATTTCTGCTCAGAATAAGAAAGTGCTATCATGAAAGAAGAGTAAGTGTCTACCATGGCAGAGGAAAGGCTTATTTTTATTTTTATTTTGTATCCCGTCTACGCATTGACTATAAAATAGAACCACTTCTCTTTGGATGATTTTTTAAGTGCCTCCTAAAAACCTCAATGTTCCCTCTTTCTTGGCCCTTGAACATTTGGTTCTACAAGCCAACATGAATCCTGCTTCTGGCATTGGTATTTCTACTTGCCTTTCTTTAGTCACTGAATCCTGGCTATATCCAGATTCAAACTCAGCGCATCCTGTGGACTCCTAGGTCTATGTGCCTCATGGAATAGAAACCAATCACAGTGCTCCTTCCTCATGAAACATAACCATGGTCTGAGCCACTCGACCAGCACCACAATCAAGACAACCCTATTCTCTCAGTGGTGCATTTTGACATAAGGTTGGAGTTGCCACATAAGTAACAAGTAAACCACATTGGAGCATTATCACCAAAGACTCAAGGATGGGAGAAGCTTCATGGAGAAAGAAGTTTCTTCTATCAAATACAGCACAGCAGCTCAGATAAGACCTCAAAAATACTCTAAAATCCTAGCAATTAAACAAAGACAAAACTTTTGGCCTCAAGAGGCTCAAGACCTTTAAGGAACAAACATCATTGTCAATAAGGGAAATACTTAGAGTTGCTCTAACAAGCCTAGCACTGTGATAAGTGCATGGCGTGCATCTGGTGTGTGTTTGTGGACTGAATAAGTGCACACACCATGCACTGTCTCACCTCTGTTTCTTTGACTTGGGTTTGGCTGCTAGGAGGTTGCTGATGGCCCATATAAGAAATGTTCCCATACAGTAATAGAATCAAAAGTCAGACAGTGGAAGCTAGGGACTGCATAGGAGATGAGCAAGCAGAACAAGTGGGCAAATTCAACGTACCATTCTGCAAAGATCAAGTTTTTAAGAGTTTATTTTCTTGGTGGTGCTTGCTTAAAAATAAAATCAGAATTCCCCAAGACTTACAATGAGGGCAGATTCTCCCTATGTCTTCTCTCCCCAAAAGGCACAAAAGACAAGTAGTCAGTTTGGTGGGTTTCAGCAGCCTGAAAGCGCCTCAAAGACATAGACCAGGTTGTATTTATTATTGCATTTCCTGAAGTTCTTAACTCAATGTTTGGTACATAATGGGTGTACAGTTGATGTTCATTGAACAAGTTGATGTATGAAGAACTCGTAAATGGTGTGTTGGCTAATTCTACTTATCCTAGAATATAACCAAGAGGAGGAGAGTAAAACAGCACAAGTGAAACATGGAAATTAGACAAAATGCAAATCACTTTGCCACATTTCATACTTGATGACCCCTATGAAGATATATAAACTTATGGTGGTGAATGACTGATTGGGTGGACAAATAAATAAATTGAGCATTAGAAAGAAATGAAAATATTCAACATATGTACAACCTTCTGGATTATTGAGTTATTTTAATGGTTAAAAGTCAGTACTAGTTGTTGATGTCTTTGTTTAGTCTATAAACTTATCAGCATGTAACCTACAGCCATTTTCCAAGCATTTTGGGGTGAATTTAGCAGAACTTCTTTAGAGATAAAATGCAAAAATGCACTCAGAGGGAGAGGCAGGTCACTTTTTCTACCTCACATTCCCTAACCCAAAGAAAATTAATTACCAAAGAGCATCACCTCTCCACTTCTTGTTTTTATTATTCACTAGAGTGGGGCACATGGTGCCACCTCCTGTATCACCATTCCAGAGACACGATCAATAACCGCAGTAATTGCTATGTGGAAGTGAGAACAAATTGTCATGATTCCACAACTTAGGTGGAAAGCAGTGCATGCATCATGTAATTTTCTTTGTAGGTTGTTAAAATGATTGACACTGTGGGTTACATTGTGTCATTTTCCCTCTTTTGTGTGTAAGAGTGCATAATTCCAGGCTATTTTGCCATCGTACAGCATGGGGCATTAGCACTCACCTTGAGTTCTCTTTTCTAAACTCATCCTCCTTACAAAATGGCCGCACCTGTCTCCCTATGGCTACATCACCACTTCTGCTTTCTTTGCAGAAGAGAATCCACTAAAATAAATACAGAGAGAGACTGATCCTATTAAAAACAAAACAAAACAAGGTATACAAAAATAAGATCTGCCACATGGACTGTCACCCAGTGATAGAAACTTCTTCTACACTGTCCCTTATACACTGTATTTACTCATTGACTGTATTACTTATTTACTGTAGCAGCCAACACTCCACTCTGGGACCAGAACACAGCAGCAGCTAAACCTGTTGAGAACCAAAATTGTTCACAGAGTAGAAAAGCATGTTCCTCTATGCAAATATCTATTTTGTCTTCTAAAATATTATTAAAGTTTTAGGTAGATATATTCACAAGGTCATGAAATACATTCTCAATCAGAGTTAATTATTATTAACTATTAATTGGTAACTGGCCCAACTTTGCTCAGCTGAAGTATTAGTCTACATTTGCTGGTAATGCAAATGTTTATGGAACCCTCTTACTGATCACTTACCACCCTGTGCCACCTCGGTGGAAAATGTACAAACCCAGGGCTGAATTTACTCATTTATACCTACAATGGGTTACACTACTGGATGAGGTAGGACAGCTACCATCACTACTTGAAATATTTCCCATCTGACTGAAATATTCAGTTACAGCTATCCCAATAAAGACAGAAGTTCTGGCAAATAACTGTTTTCAAAAAAGGGTTAGTTATTCCATAAGTAGTTCAACAAAGTAGAAGGACTGATTATCAAGAAAGGACCTTCCAGAGTAATGACCAAAGAATTCTAAGCTGGGACATTTAGTCATGTTATTTTAGCATGCTTGGAAAAAAAGGAAAAAATAAAACAAGAATGAATGTGTGGAGGGATACTGTATTAGAGTTCTCGAGAGAGACAGAACTTACATATTTATTATAATATATATATATATATATATATATATATACACACACACACACACACACACACAAGAGGGGAATTATTAGGGGAATTGGCTCATGCAATTGTGAAGGCTGAGGAGCCCCACAATAGGCAGTCTGCACACTGGATGCTGGTAGCATGGCTCAGTCCAAATCCAGAAGCCGCAGAACCAAGGAAACCAATAGTGTAATCCTTAGTCCAATGCCAAAGGTTTGAGAGCCAGAGGTGCCACTGGTATAAGTCCTGGAACTCGAAGACTGAAAAGTTTTGAGCTCTTATGTTCAAGGAGAGGGAGAAGAGTATATCACAGCTCTAGCTGATAGAGCGAGAGATTCTCCTTTTCCTCTGTGTTTCTACTTCTCTGCAGGACCCCAGTGTATTGGTTGGTGCCCACTCATATTGAGGGCAGATCTTTCCCACCCAGTCCATTCAAGCTTACATGCTAATCTCTTCTGAACGCCTGCATAGACACACCCAAAGATAATGCTTTAGGAGGTTTCTACGTATTCCTTAACCTAATCAAGTTGAAACCTAAAAGTAACCATCACAATCCACCCCTTGTCAACTTGGTCTCGATATTTATCTCCTTAAACCATACATCATCTTCAAATGACATAATAACAAAGTAATAGTTCTGTCTAACATGGTGCAGCTATCCTGCCTGCAACTGAAAACGTGTTAATCCTTTTCCCAGAAGAGGGGTAAAGTCCTTAGGTGATGTTTACTCTTCTCCTGATATCCCATGACTTAAATACAAATGCTATCATGTAAAGTTAACAATATTCAAATACTGATATAAAGTCAATAAGTCTTATGTTACATGATAAAGAACAAGAGGAACAAAAACTAAGATAATTGCTTAACATATGCACAGTATATATGTACATATATATACGCACAGACATATTCTTAACAACATAGGGAGGACAATTACTGTCCTTGTTTCTGTAACTGGCCACATGGTCATAGCTGGTATTTACAACTACCTTCTTCTACTACCCATTCTGTATTCCCTTTGCCTTCAGCGAGCACCTCACCTGGTCGTGGTTCTTTACGCACGGGGTGACCCAAACCTTCATCCCTGAAGAGTCTGGGCCATTTGTAGTCTTGTCTGGATTGGAGTGTTTTAATTTCCCATTGACATTAATCACAGGGTGTGATAGTACTAAAAGATGCCCTAAGAGATCTCCTGTATTCCAGGCATAATCTTTCATACTTCCATTATGAAGTAATAGTCCAACTTGCCCTTGGTAGTCTGGGTCATTCACCCCAGCCGACACTGTAACTCCTTTCTTAGCCTATTGACTCAGAAGCATTAGGATCCCAAAGTGGCCAGGTGGCAGCCTTAAGTACAGGTCAATAGGATCATTTTTTGTATCCTCTGGTGGAAGCATTCCTCCCTCTAACTAAGATCTCTAGGCCAGCAGAGCATAAAGTCATGGGAACAAGAAGTAAATGTTTTGCTTGTGGGCCACTAGGGGTAATGGTGAGTGGTGACACTTCTGTTCCCACCCCTTGACCTGTGAATCTTAGCTACAGGAGAAATAGTAGCATATATTGTGTGGTAATTTAGAGCATGTACAGCATCTGGAGAAACATTCCCCAGCTCTGTAGGGTATTATCACCTAACTGGCACTATAATTGTAACTTCAAAAGGTCATTCCAACATTTTATCAGACTGGCTGCTTCAGGATGATGGGGAACATGGTAAGACCAGTGAATTCCATGAGCATGATCCCATTGCTGCACTTCTTTGGCTGTGAAGTGAGTTCCTTTGTCAGAAGCAATGCTGTGTGGAACACCATGATGGTGAATAAGGCATTCTGTAAATCCATGAATGGTAGTTTTGGCATTTCATGCAGGGAAGGCAAATCCATATCCAGAGTAAGTGTCTATTCCAGTAAGGACAAAATGCTTCCCCTTCCATGATGGAAGTGGTCCAATGTAATCAACCTGCCACCTGGTAGGTGGCTGATCGCTCCAGGTAATGGTGCCATATCAGGGTTCAGTGTTGGCCTCTGCTGCTGGCAGATTGGACATTCAGCAGTGGCCATAGCCAGGTTGGCCTTGGTGAGTGGAAGTCCATGTTGGTGAGCCCATGTGTAACCTCCATGCCTGCCACCATGGCCACGTGTTCATGAGCCCACTGGGTGATGACAAGGAGTGGCTAGTGAAAGAGACTGACTAGTACCCACAAAATGGGTCATCCTATCCACCTGATTGTTAAAGTCCTTCTCTGCTGGGGTCACCCTTTGATGAACATTCACATGGGAAACAAATATTTTCATATCTTTTGCCCATTTAGAGAAATCTATCCACATACCTCTTCCCCAAATTTTCTTGTCACCAATATTCCAATCATGTTCCTTCCAATCCCTGATCGTCCAGCCAAGCCATTTACTATGGTCCATGAATTGGTATATAATTACACAACTGGCCATTTCTCCTTCCAAGCTGAGTGTACAACCAGGTGCACTGCCTGAAGTTCTGAAGATTCCCCTTCACCTCTGTCCTTCAGGCATGTACCAGAAAGGGGCTGTAGTGCTGCAGCTGTCCACTTTCTGGTGTAGCCCGCATATCACACAGAACCATCTGTAAACCAGGCCCTAATCTTCTCTTTCTCTGTCAACTTTCTATGTCAACCCTCGTAGGGTAAACCCCCTGAGGCCATAGGTGCAGGCTGAGAGAAAGAACGTAGCGTAGCAGGAG
>NW_007770635.1:0-284 GCF_000696425.1 Galeopterus variegatus | reverse complement strand
AGAATGTTGCAAATACATTTCCCATAATGGATAAATGAAATCATACTTAGGAATGCCAGAGGAGCACAGTGACTCATAGACAATCGCCCAAGGAGGGGTTTTCCTCTCTCAGCGGCATTCTCTTTGGCTGAGGATGTAGGAAAGACAGGTGTAGATGGCAGACGTGGAATAGCGAGGGAGGAAAGTGATAGACCCAGTTAGTGAGATAATCAGCCAAATCATATATTCTGAAATCATGCAAAAAATAATTGCCCTCCTTTTTTTTCCTTCTTCCCTTTCTTTTT
>NW_007770634.1:3371-5701 GCF_000696425.1 Galeopterus variegatus | reverse complement strand
GGCTTGTGAGACTTCTCTTTCAAAATCTCTGTCAAAAAGCGTCAGAGAAGCTTCTGAGCTTGGAATCCAGCATAACTCAAAGAAACGAACGTGTGCTAGTTATAAGAGACGTAGAGCTGAGAGGAGTTTGTTTTCAGAAATTAGACGCGAAATCACACGGAAAACGGCTTTCAAACAGCCTTGAAAGGTGTGTTGAATATCTCTGCCAAAAACACTCACTGGAGGTTGAGATTTCACAAGCCAGTTTATCTCTGATGCAGGAGGCAGCAGAATGTGGTTCTGACATCTAGCCTGTAGGAATTCGGATTTGCAAGTTCTACGTGGAAGCCCATTGGAGCCTATGGGGGAATCGGCTTGTGAGACTTCTCTTTCAAAATCTCTGTCAAAAAGCGTCAGAGAAGCTTCCGAGCTTAGAATCCAGCATAACTCACAGAACCGAAGGTGTGCTAGTTCGAAGAAAGGTAGAGCTAAGAGGAGTTTGTTTTCAGAAATTAGACGCGATATCACACGGCAATCGGCATTCAAACAGGCTTGAAAAGCTTGTTGAATATCTCTGCCAAAAACACTCACTGGAGGTTGTGATTTCACAAGCCAGTTTAACTCTGATGAAGGAGGCAGCAGAATGTGGTTCACACATGTAGCCTGTAGGAATTCAGGTTTGCAAGTTCTATGTTGAAGCGCATTGGAGCCTATGGGGGAAACGTCTTGTGAGACGTCTCTTTCAAAATCTCTGTCAAAAAGGGTCAGAGAAGCGTCCAAGCTTAGAATCCATCAAAACGCACTGAACAGAAGGTGTGCTCATTATAAGAGACGTAGAGCTGAGAGGAGTTTGTTTTCAGAAATTAGACGCGAAATCACACGACAAATGGCCTTCAAGCAGGCTTGAAATGTGTGTTGAATATCTCTGCCGAAAACACTCACTGGAGGTTGAGATTTCACAAGCCAGTTTAACTATGAAGCAGGAGGCAGCAGAATGTGGTTCTCACATCTAGCCTGTAGGAATTCGGGTTTGCAAGTTCTACGTGGAAGCCCATTGCAGCGTATGAGTGAAACGTCTTGTTAGACATCTCTTTCAAAATCTCTGTCAAAAATGTTCAGAAAAGCTTCCGAGCTAAGAATGCAGCATAACTCACTAAACCGATGGTGTTCTAGTTATAAGAAAGGTAGAGCTGAGGGGAGTTTGTTTTGAGAAATTAGACGCGAAATCACACGGCAAACGGCTTTCAAAAAGGCTTGAAAACTGTGTTGAATATCTCTGCCAAAAACACTCACTGGAGGTTCAGATTTCACAAGCCAGTTTAACCCTGATGCAGGAGGCAGCAGAATGTGGTTCTCACATCTAGCCTGTAGGAATTCAGGTTTGCAAGTTCTATGTGGAAGCCCATTGGAGCCAATGGGGGAAAGGGCTTGTGAGACTTCTCTTTCAAAATCACTGTCCAAAAGTGTCAGAAAATCTTCCGATTTTAGAATCCACCATAACGCACTGAACCAAAGGTGTGCTAGTTAGAAGAGACGTAGAGCTGAGAGTAGTTTGTTTTCAGAAATTAGACGCCAAATCACACGGTAAGTGGCTCTCAAACAGGCCACAAAGTTGTGTTGAAGATCTCTGCCAAAAACTCTCACTGGAGGTTGAGATTTCACAAGCCAGTTTAACTCTGATGCAGGAGGCAGCAGAATGTGGTTCTCACATCTAGCCTGTAGGAATTCGGGTTTGCAAGTTCTAAGTGGAAGACCTTTGTAGCCTATGGGGGAAACGGCTTGTGAGACGTCTCTTTGAAAATCTCTGTCAAAAAGTGTCAGAGAAACTTCCAAGCTTAGAAACCAGCATAACGCAATGAACTGAAGGTGTGCTAGTTATAAGAGAGGTAGAGCTGAGAGGAGTTTGTTTTCAGAAATTAGACGCGAAATCACACGGCAAACGGCTTTCAAAAAGGCTTCAAAACTGTGTTGAATATCTCTGCCAAAAACACTCACTGGAGGTTCAGATTTCACAAGCCAGTTTAACCCTGATGCAGGAGGCAGCAGAATGTGGTTCTCACATCTAGCCTGTAGGAATTCGGGTTTACAAGTTCTACGTGGAAGCCCATTGGAGGCTATGGGGGAAACGGCTTGTGAGACGTCTCTTTCAAAATCTCTGTCAAAAAGTGTCAGAGAAGCTTCCAAGCTTAGAATCCAGCATAACGCAATGAACCGAAGGTGTGCTAGTTGTAAGAGAGGTAGAGCTGAGAGGAGTTTGTTTTCAGAAATTAGACGCGAAATCACACGGCAAACGGCTTTCAAACAGGCTTGAAATGTGTGTTGAATATCTCATCCTAAAACACTCACTGGAG
>NW_007770634.1:1128-2544 GCF_000696425.1 Galeopterus variegatus | reverse complement strand
GGTTGTGATTTCACAAGCCAGTTTAACTCTGATGCAGGAGGCAACAGAATGTGGTTCTCACTTCTAGCCTGTAGGAATTCGGGTTTGCAAGTTCTACGGGGATGCCCACTGGAGCCTAAGGGGGAAACGGCTTGTGAGACTTCTCTTTCAAAATCTCTATCACAATGAATCAGAGAAGCTTCCGAGCTTAGAATCCAGCATAACGCACTGAAACGAAGGAGTGCTAGTTATAAGAGACTTAGAGCTGAGAGGAGTTTGTTTTCAGAAATTAGATGCGAAATCACACGGTAAACGGCTCTCAAACAGGCTTGAAAGTGGTGTTGAATATCTGTGCCAAAAACACTCACTGGAGGTTGAGATTTCACATTCCAGTTTAACAGTGAAGCATGAGGCAGCAGAATGTGGTTCTTACATCTAGCCTGTAGCAGTTCGGGTTTGCAAGTTCTACGTGGAAGCCCCTTGGAGCCAATAGGGGAAAGGGCTTGTGAGACTTCTCATTCAAAATCTCTGTCCAAAAGCGTCAGAGAAGCTTCAGAGGTTAGAATCCAGCATAACACACTGAACCGAAGGTCTGCTAGTTATAAGAAACGTAGAGCTGAGAGGAGTTTGTTTTCAGAAATTAGACGCGAAATCACACCACAAATGGCTTTCAAGCAGGCTTGAAATGTGTGTTGAATATCTCTGCCAAAAACACTCACTGGAGGTTGAGATTTCACAAGCCGGTTTAACTCTGATACAGGAGGCAGCAGAATGTGGTTCTCCCATCTAGCCTGTAGGAATTCGGGTTTGCAAGTTCTACGTGGAAGCCCTTTGCAGCCTATGGGGGAAAGGGCTTCTGAGACTTCTCTTTCAAAATCTCTGTCAAAAAGTGTCAGAGAAGCTTCCAAGCTTAGAATCCAGCGTAACGCACTGAACCGAAGGTGTGCTAGTTATAAGAGACGTACAGCTGAGAGGAGTTTGTTTTCAGAAATTAGACGCGAAATCACACGGTAAACGGCTCTCAAACAGGCGTGAAAGTTGTGTTGAATATCTGTGCCAAAAACACTCAGTGGAGGTTGAGATTTCAGAAGCCAGTTTAACTCTGATGCAGGAGACAACAGAATGTAGTTCTCACATCTAGCCTGTAGGAATTCAGGTTTGCAAGTTCTACGTGGAAGCCCATGGAGCCAATGGGGGAAAGGGCTTGTGAGACTTCTCATTCAAAATCTCTGTCCAAAAGCGTCATAGAAGCTTCCGAGTTTAGAATCCAGCATAACACACTGAACCGAAGGTCTGCTAGTTATAAGAGACGTAGAGCTGAGAGGAGTTTGTTTTCAGAAATTAGACGCGAAATCACACGGTAAACGGCTCTCAAACAGGTTGGAAATTTTTGTTGAATATCTCTGCCAAAAACTCTCACTGGAGGTTGAGATTTCA
>NW_007770634.1:0-312 GCF_000696425.1 Galeopterus variegatus | reverse complement strand
GATTTCACAAGCCAGTTTAACTCTGACGCAGGAGGCAGCAGAATGTGGTTCTCACATCTAGCCTGTAGGAATTCGGGTTTGCAAGTTCTACGTGGAAGCACATTGGAGCCAATGGGGGAAAGGGCTTGTGAGACTTCTCATTCAAAATCTCTGTCCAAAGGGTCAGAGAAGCTTCAGAGGTTAGAATCCAGCATAACACACTGAACCGAAGGTCTGCTAGTTATAAGAGAGGTAGAGCTGAGAGGAGTTTCTTTTCAGAAATTAGACGCGAAATCACACCACAAATGGCTTTCAAACAGGCTTGAAATGTGT
>NW_007770633.1:0-5701 GCF_000696425.1 Galeopterus variegatus | reverse complement strand
GAAGCTCAGAACAAGGAGCAGCTAATGTAGACGGTGCTGTGAGGTCACCTAATGCTAAGGGTACAGATCCTTCTCTCTCAGATCAACAGAAACACACACAAGGCTTGCCAGGAGCCAGGCCCCCAGGCCCCCAGGCCTCCCCATGACACATGCACACCTCAAACCCACAGAACGCACCCTACTTTGTCTTCTTGCCAGCTCAGTCCTCTTGCATCCCTAGGACCTGACAACAGCAAACAGCAAGAAAGTCAAAGCCCTTCAAATCTTTGCCTCTGCCCTGCAGTTCTTCAAGGTGCAGGTGCTGCAGGTAGGAAGGGTGGCCAAAGCCAGAGCTGGGTATTTGTTAACGTGTAGTCCAGCCCTTGTCCCAGCATCCTGACATCTGGGGGAGACAGCACAGGCTGGGGCATGAGATCAGGGCTCTACAGTCAAAAATTGGGCTTAAATATAGGGTGGCCTTGAGTTCTTCAAGGTGCAGGTGCTGCAGGTAGGAAGGGTGGCCAAAGCCAGAGCTGGGTATTTGCTAACGTGTAGTCCAGCCCTTGTCCCAGCATCCTGACATCTGGGGTAGACAGCACAGGCTGGGGCATGAGATCAGGGCTCTACAGTCAAAAATTGGGCTTAAATATAGGGTGGCCTTGGACATACTATGTAACTTTTCTGATCCCCATTTTACATCTGTAAAATGGAGCTAATCAGAGTAACTACCTCATAGCATTGTTGTGAAAATGCCCAGCACAGAATAAGCACTCTAGAAAGGGTGGCAAGTTCACTATTATGAAGGTCAGATCATACACTCTGCTTTCTCTTCAAATAGAGCAGTTCTTGCCTTACTTCTTTAATTTACATACCCTCCCATATTCCATTTATATCAATGATGGTCAATAGGGCATTTTTCCCACATCCAGACATTTGTTTTCTTCCACTTGGAAAGAAATCCAGATGGCCCACCTTTTGGCTAATTCCAAAACTTGAAACATTTAAAGCAAAGGTGCACAGGGAGGTAAGTGGTCCTAAAGTTAGGTCACGGCCACATCGAGGTATTCAACTCGCTCCAAACAGAGTGACAGCCTTCTGAGCAAATCTCCTCTCAGCACAGCCACCACTGCCTCTAGCTCTGCAGAAAGTTCTCAGAGATGGGTTCTTGGCAAGACAAGGAGGGAAGAGAGAGCAGAGGAAAAGAGATGAGGGGAAGGTGGGCTCTGAATGAGTGTGCACACATATTTCTCCATCTGTCTGTCTGTCTTGAGGAGGCCCTGGACAATACTAATATGCCCTAATGTCGTTACGCGCTAGTAGACACATAATAGGACTGGTGCAATTTTTGTTATGATATTTATTTTTAAATTCTAATTTCTACATTATATTGTTATACGGAGACTACATAACCTTTTATTGTTATATTCAGAGCCATAGCATAGTGGCAAAAAGCTTTGGCTTTTGAGGCACACAGATCTGTGGTCAAATTCTGTTTCTACTTATAGACCTTGTGATCAAATTCTGTTTCTACTTACAGACCTTGTGATCTTGGGCAATTACTTAACTTCATTGAGCTTCAGTTTCTCAACTATGAAATGGTGATTATGATACCCACTTTTTAGGGTGTTACAGGATTAATGAGCTAATGCATGCAAAATGTTCAGTGCAGCACATGGTAAACAGAAGTGACATCATCACCATCATTATCATTAAAAACACCCTTTATTGGCAAGTTTCATGAGCAGTTATGTAAGAAAATATTGAAAAAAGGACATTGATTTTAGAATAATGAAATAAAGGTACATATTTAGTCTCCAACAAAACAAACTGTAACCAAAGCTTTGACAAAAGAAGAAAAAAAACAACAAGAATTAACTTTGTATTTTGCAAGCACAGGTCAAATATCAACAATAAATACATCTGCCACTTTAGATGTTGGTAGGTTGGGGAGGAATGTAGGATTTGAAGACAGAGTGGCGGCCTTCCATAGACTACAGAAGGGTTTTGGTGCTACCTGGGGCACAGGCCGATGCCACTGGCACTGTGCTAGGTGTTTATTTGTGGCTGGTGCCCATTTCAACTGGCTGGTGTCCAAGCCCTTCTTGTAGTTAACCATTCGGAATAGCTCCCCTGAAGTGTGTGTGTGTGTGTCTGTGTGCGTGCGTGCGTGCGTGCGTGTGTGTGTGTGTGGTGGTGAGGGGGGACACCTGGACCAAATGTCATCAACTGTAGCCCTGGTCACCAGGAGGTGGGATTGAGGAACTCACCCAGGAAAGGGATTATGGGAGCAGAATCCGTGTGAACCACATCCACAAACATGGCATCGGATGGGTCCAGCCAAATCTCTCGGGTGCGCCCTGGAAGCATGGCTCTGCCGGATCCAGCCCTGAAAGGGAGGAGGTGGACAGGCAGGCTGCATTCTAAGAATGACCAGGATCTAAACCCCATACCCGCAAACTGAGCATGAGGATTCCTGGGCAAAGGGCCCAGCAGCTATGGTTTGGGGGATTGGGTCTGCAGTTCCTGGTCTGCTTGGAAGAGAGATGCTGAGACAGAAAGACCAGTTCAGGGGTCATTGCCTGTTGAAGAACATGCAGAAATCCCTTCTGCTGGCTCCACGGAGGATCTAGATGGCTTCCTTTCCCCCCAGTCACCTCCCACCCCCGCCCAGTCCCATTTCTCTTTTCCTTTCTCCCGCACATATGACACCTTTTGGCCACGGCGCTCAGAGACTGCAGGCTCCTGCCTGGCCTCACCCAGCTCCTCCCCAGTCCCTGAGCCCCACACGCGTCTTCTCCTTTGTGTCTTCACCACGCTGTTCCCCAGCCTGCTGTGCCCTTCCCCACATTCTTCCCTTACCCAAATCATTCTCCTCCAAGACCCAGCTCAAACGCCACCTCCTCATGGAAGGGTTAACCCCTCTCTATTCTCAGCCCAGTCTATCCACATTACAGAATTATTTTGCATTTATTAATTCTGTTTTGAATGTTATTTGCCTACTCAGTTGTCTGCCTCCCGGACTAGACTGTGGGTTTCCTGAAGCAGGGGTTGTGCCCAGATCAGCTTGGGACAGAAGCAGAGGGTGGGGGAGCGTGGTCACGTGACCTAATTCTTGCCCTGGTTCTGCTCGAGGTTCAATGTCTGTCCTCCCTGAGCTTGTTTCCTCCTCCAGAAAGTGGGAATAACGACAACAACCTACGTTACAGGGGTATTGTGAAAACTCCATGAAAAGATGTCATAAAAAAGACTTTGCAAACTGAAAAGTTCTATGTAAACATGAACTCTGACCCTCTCATCCTTCCCCCAGTGCCCAGCACAGTGCCGGGAGCAAAGGGGACACTCCTTAAATGTTGAATTGAACTGTTTGCCAAGCTACATACTGACTTGGCTGCACAAAATGAATAGGTGTCTGTGTCTTGTGTGCATTCGTTCTGCTTAGTGGTTCATTCATTCGTTCGGTATTTACTGAGCACCTCCTCCGTGGCAGGTCTCAGCCACTTTCATTTTCTGTGCCTGGCACCGCAAAGACATGCAACAAATATTTGTGAAACGGCTGAATTTTTTTCTAATCAGCTTTTTTTTTTTTTTTTTAACTTTGCCATACTGTAGCAAATATAACCCTGAAGTTATGGGTCTAATGTTTTAGTCAAATTTTTCTTTTTTTATAAATGTATTTTTACTTATAACCATCTATTTTCTAATACACATTAAAACATACGGACAATTATTTTAATATTCAAGTCCGGGCATCCTCTAAAATCAGCTCCAGCAGGGGAGCCCTTCGCCGTGCCACGTGCCGGTGTCGAGGCTTCCGCCGCCCCCACGACCGCGACCTGTGATGTGCCCACGCGGCCCCCCAGCCTCCTGCCCGCCTCCGCGGCCGTGTGCGCGCCAGGCTGTGGCCGATGACGCGCATGTCCTCTGGGCGGGACCCCAGCTCCGTCTGCGGACGGCGGGCGCCTCAGGTAGCCGCCCCTGCCAGCGACCCGGGCTCGGGGACGCCGCCTAGGACAGCTGCAGTGTGCGAGTCCCGCGGGGCGACAGTGCTGACCAGCGGCCACCGCGCCAACTGCAGGCCGCCGGGGCCGGGAATGCAGCGCGCTGCCTGCTGCCACCCCCACCCCTTCCTGCGTCCCCGGCAGGGGTGGGGCCTGGGAGAGGCTGGGTAGTGGGACCCTGCGCTGGGGTCCCCCAGCACAGACTCTATGAAGGTATCTTCATCCTCAGCCCTCTGCTGAACTGAGAACTGCTGGCCAGCCCCGACTGCTCTCCAATTCCCAGAACAGCCTTACTTCAAAAGGGGAAACTGAGGCTCGAAGAGGTTCCTTTGCTGCAGCCCCCACAGCTAGGAAGAGATGGGGCATGGTGTCTTCGGGACAATTGGCATGGGAGGAAGGTCACAGCTTCACCTTAGGAAGGGCCTTCGCGCCTGGGCGACTTGACTTCCAGCCCCGACCACCGCGCCCGCCTCCGCGGCCGTGGGCGCGCCAGGCTGTGGCCGATGACGCGCATGTCCTCTGGGCGGGACCCCAGCTCCGTCTGCGGACGGCGGGCGCCTCAGGTAGCCGCCCCTGCCAGCGACCCGGGCTCGGGGACGCCGCCTAGGACAGCTGCAGTGTGCGAGTCCCGCGGGGCGACAGTGCTGACCAGCGGCCACCGCGCCAACTGCAGGCCGCCGGGGCCGGGAATGCAGCGCGCTGCCTGCTGCCACCCCCACCCCTTCCTGCGTCCCCGGCAGGGGTGGGGCCTGGGAGAGGCTGGGTAGTGGGACCCTGCGCTGGGGTCCCCCAGCACAGACTCTATGAAGGTATCTTCATCCTCAGCCCTCTGCTGAACTGAGAACTGCTGGCCAGCCCCGACTGCTCTCCAATTCCCAGAACAGCCTTACTTCAAAAGGGGAAACTGAGGCTCGAAGAGGTTCCTTTGCTGCAGCCCCCACAGCTAGGAAGAGATGGGGCATGGTGTCTTCGGGACAATTGGCATGGGAGGAAGGTCACAGCTTCACCTTAGGAAGGGCCTTCGCGCCTGGGCGACTTGACTTCCAGCCCCGACCACCGCGCAGCGGTCGGCGGCCGCCCGTGGTCCGGGCAGGGTTTCACCGACAGCTCTCGTGTTAGGGAAGCGATCTCCGCCCCCACGACCAAGGGGATGGACCCCTTGGGTGCATCCCGTGCGAGCCCCGCGCCTCCAATCCACACAGACGCAGTTCAGCTCCTCCACTTTGAACATTTTCTGGGGAAGGGAGGGAGAAACGAGAGGGAGAAACCAATTTCTGGACAGCCTCAGAGAAGGGATTCACAACCATCAAGCACTCATTTGTGCCAGGGCTTTAATAATTCCTTACACCCTTCATAACTGAATCCTCACTGTAACGCTGTGAACCGGGTATACTTATGCCTGCTTAACAGATGTGGAAACTGAGGCCTGGTATGGGAAAGTGACTTGTGTAAGGACTCACACAGATGGTTATTGACATAGCCAGGCCAAAAGGTTCACTTACTAGGTTAGGGATGAGCAAACTACTGCCCAGTGAGATAAAATTCAGCTTCTCAGTTGCACTGGCCGCATTTCCAGTACTCAATAGGCACAAGTGGCTAGTGGCTCCAGATGTGGGCATTTCTGTCATTGCAGAACATTCTACAGTGGCGCTTTGGAGGGTAAAATTTAAGCAGGTTTTTTTTTTTTGGTCATGCAGGGGAATAATATAAACCATCAGAGACAA
>NW_007770632.1:0-5701 GCF_000696425.1 Galeopterus variegatus | reverse complement strand
ATATTGAAAAGGTCATGGTGCCTAGGAGAGAGGGATGGGCAAGGATCCAGGAGACCTAGCTGGGCCACTCGCACTTTGTAGGGATGCAGGCCAATTGGTTGCCTCATCTGAAGAAAGATAGTGATGAGCTTTTAGGAGAATTACTCCTAACTCTGTGTCTCTGGGTATATAGAGACAGAGAAAGGTACAATTTGATGGAGGAAAGTTGGATAAATATGGTGTTGGCATACTTCTCCAGAACAGTAAATAGAGGCCCCAAAGGGAGGACATGGACATACAATAGACAAGTCTGAGTTCAGTTAAGTCACTCACCTGTCAGGCAGTTTCTAACCTTGCTAAGAGAGATCAAGGAGATTTTAACCATGACAATGAGTATAAAGACATAGAGTTATAAGGAGAGATGGTTTGGTTGTAGTGCATCACTTGAAAAATGACAAAAAAGTTAAGCCTCAGTTGGGTTATATTTTTTACTGTTATGTAAAAAGATATTAACAAAGCCAGGGTTTGTACTTGATCTTGTGACTCTGACTTTCTTGATTTGAAAATAACTTTCCCCAATAGAGCATCACACAGTACAGACTAACCATGTTAGTTTACACTTCCTGAACTTGAGGAAGAGATGGAAGGGAAATTAAGAAAAAAGAGTTATCTGGGCAGACGTGTGAGCTGTACGGAGGGTTCTGAGACAGGTGGAAGGAGGAGTATGTCTTTATCAGGGAGATGCATCTAATTTACCCAAGTAACAAGGGTCAGTGTGCTCCAGGGAAACTTGCCTCTCATCACCTACACGAGTGGGGGCAAGCTACTTTACCTGCCTGTGCCTCAGTTTCCTCAACTGTAAAAGAAGGTAGATAAACTTACTTGAGGGCTGTTTGCTGATTAAATAACAGAGTGGATATAAAGGGCTCCGTTTGTACCTGGGCCTCGGTGCTGGTCAGCTCAGGAAGCTCACTCTGGTGCCTACAAATATATGCTTCAAGTTGCCTTTGTACCCAAGATATCCTCTTCCATGACATAGCAACCACACAGCCACCAGCCCTGCCCGGGCAAACAGCCTCATGACCCCAATGATCCCCATAAAAATGAATAGGGATGTGCCCTCTGTCCCTAATGGTTCCAGCAACAGTCCTAGAATCTGTTTGGATTGGGTCACTTGGGTCCCATGTCCAATCAGAATGGTCAGAGTGGGTGAAGCCACCACTGGGCCCACCCCTGACCATGCAACATGGGCGCATGCCTCCATCTCTCAGAGACGTGTTCCCAGATGGGACATGGAGGGGTGGTCCCCCCCCCACATGTCATGGTCTGCATGGATAAATCACAGCTTGATACTTACAGATTTTGTTTTACTGTGATGTCAACTGGGCTGACATAAATTCATGCAGTTTTCACCCCCACAAATGGCCCATCCTGGTGTTCATGATGCTTCCCACCTCATGACTTTTGGGCAAGTCTATGACGTTTTATTTTTATAACACCTTAAGTCTGAGCAATTTAAAGCCCATTGACAGATGTGGAAATAGAGATAATATCCCACCATGAGGGAGGAGGAAGGTGGCAATTTAGAATTGTGTACAATAACAAGCGTGTAACATTAGTGGCAGAATTAAAATTTGAACCAAGGAGACTGATATGATTTTTGAATGTGTCCTCCAAAAAGCATGTGTTAGAAGCTTAAATCCCCAATATAGCAGTTTGGGACTTGGTGCCTAATGGGCTGTGCCCTCATGAATGGATTAATGCTGATTATAAAAGGGTTTGAGGATGTAAGTTCGATCTCTTGCTCTCTCATGTCCTCTCTTTGCCCTTCTGCCAAGTGGTGACTCAGCAAGAAGGCCCTCCCCAAATGTGGCCCCTAGATCTTGGACTTCACAGCCTCCAGAACCATGAGCCAATAAATTTTTGTTGTTTATAAAAAAAAAAAAAAAAATAACAAGCGTGTAAACAGATGTGATCCTAGATCTTGGACTTCACAGCCTCCAGAACCATGAGCCAATAAATTTTTGTTGTTTATAAATTACCTAATCTATGGTATTCTGTTATAACAACACAAGATGGACTAAGACAGAGGCTGAGTGTGCCTTTCCAGGCTACCATTGTCTCTTGCCTGGACTACTGCAATAGCTTCCTTGCGGGTCTGCCACTTTCAATCCTGCCCCTCCCCAAACCATCCCCTACACTGCAGCCAGAGAGAACTTCTGAAATGCAAATGAGATCATCTCACATTTCTGCCTCCAGACCTTCAAAGTTCCCTCCAAGCTCCTAGCAGAGTTTTTGAGACTTTACACTATACCTGAGAATCCTTGCTAAATATCTTACCAGCCATTACTACACAATGAAATAAATCATTTTTTTGGTCAAAAAACATTTGTTGTATAAAAAAAGTGGAATATGTGAGAAGTAAAAGTTTCCTTAAACAGGCTGGATAATCAAAGTGCAATTTGCAGACCATGTGGGAATTTGTTAGAAATGCAGAGATTCAGGCCCTAGCCCAGATCTTCTGAATCAGAATTGCGTTTTAAGGAGATGGTTTATATGAACAATAGTTTGAAAAGCACTATCTTAGAGACAATGGCAGTCACCTTAGGAATCATTAATGAAGCCAAAAGAGTAGGAATTAAGTGGATAGACTTTAGGTTAGGCCTGTGGTTGAGTCCAAGCTGTGTTGTAACCTTGGGCAAGTTCCTTAGCATTTTTGAATCTTAGTTTTCACATCTGTAAAATAGGGGATAAAAATACTTGTACTTAGCTCATAAATATTTTGTGATAATTCAATGATATAATATTAGAAACAGTCCTTATCACTATGTTGGCATATAACCCTCAATAACAGTTAGGTGAATATACAGACAATCCCCAACTCACAATGGTTCCCAACTTACAATAGTTCAACTTATGATTTTTCAACTTTATGTGTGAAAGTAGTACATATTCCGTAGAAACCATACTTCCAGTACCCATACAACTATTCTATTTTTCACTTTTAGTACAGTATTCAGTAAATTATATGAGATTTTCAACACTTTATTATAACATAGGCTTTGTGTTAGGTGATTTTGCCCAACTGTAGGCTGATGTAAGTGTTCTGAGCACATTTAAGATAGACTATGCTATAGTGTTCAGTAGGTTAGGTATATTGAATGCATTTTTGACTTATGATATTTCTCATTTATGACAGAAGTATCACGACATAACTCCATTGTAAGCCAGGGAGCATCTGTATTGGAAAACAGAGGACAGGAGGGAAGTATTACTTGTGGAGGGCCTCTAGCATGCAGCATCATGATCTAAAGGTATGAACATAGTAGGGTTGAGACAAGGGTAGGAAATAGGAGTAAGATTCATGACCTCACTCACCAGAGTTCCTGAGCACCCGTAAAAGACCAGGGCTGGAGTTACTGAGCTGAGCAAGGCACGGTACTTATATTCACGAAGCACACAGCCAGGTGTGTCAGAGACATCACCATCGAGGAGCGTAAGTGCAACTGACAATAGACTTGGCCATGCTTCCTCCTTGCTTGGCACAGATCTCACTGCAGTGGAGCCTCGATTCCAGCCGATCCTTCTTCCTGGCAATTAATTCTCCCAAGAATTTCCCCTTGGGGAATTAAAGGGCCCTGTTTCTCGTTCTTCCTCAGGGTATTATTTTGTCCATTTGGAAGAGAGAAAAAGGTCCCATCAGCTGTTTTAGATGGAAAAAATATATATATATATTTTCTCTCATATGTAAAGCCATATTTTTTCAGGGCTTTCCGGGTCACTGAAACCTCAGTGTATGTCTACTTAGACTCTTGGGTGACCCCTTTGTTTGCCAAGCAATCTTTCCTGTTTACACAGAGCTTGGCAGCCTCCAAAATAGCTTTTCTAATAAAGATATCTCTGTCCTTGCTTGGCTGAGCTGGAGGCCCTCCATGGGTAAGACTTGAAGGGAAGGGGGGCAGTGTAGAAAATGTAGAAATTACTTAATTGTTGGATCTCCCCTACCTCCTGGGGTCCTCCAAATTACCCACCTATTGGTGAAAGTTCTGTGGGGGCTCAGAAGGCAATTTTGGTGCAATATAACATAGCACTAGTATAAGAAAGGCTCAAAAGAACTGCTGTCTGGTATTTATGATTTTGATTAACTTTAAATAGTCTCATTTGTATAAGAAAGCTTTGTTGGAATTTTCCAGCAAATGGTTTTGGGAGAATAGGGGCTTGTCAATTGAAAACGCTGTCTCAGGGGCCATCTGACTGCAGTGGTGGCAAGAAACAGTTTTCTGAGAGAGCCAAGGGGAACAAAACTGTTTGAGAGAAGGGACACCCCAGGCTAGAGAAATGCAATTCAGTTTTAAGTGAAGCCATCTCCTAAATTGTCTATTTGAGGAAATCATGTGGAGGACTTGTGATTAATTAGCACCAGTGACATGCTCTTATTCTGACAAAACAAAACAAAACAAAAATGGAGAATTGACTCAAAGGTTGAAGGATTACCTGAGACACAGAGGCCTTGAGAAGAGGGGAGTTTGTGGTCGTTCACTTTACAGAGATAGGAAACACACCAAAGGGAAGCGTCCTGCACAGCACCTGCCCAGACTTTCTTTTCTTCCCTTTTGTGTCCTTTAATTTCCTTAAATCTCTGGTTTGCCATTTGTTTGTAAATGCTAAGGACATGAGGTTCTTATTGGTACAACTTTAGCTTTGTGATTTGAGAACAAATGTTTAATCTTTTAAGTCTTGATTTCTCCATCTGTGAAATAATTAGTTTGGATCAGATTATTTCTAAAGCTTCTTCCAACGTAAAACTCTGATTCCCAAGGATACCAGGTTATTTGACAACTACTTGCAATATGTTATTAGCAATTAGTTGGCAGCTAAACAGAGTGCAAAGAAGAAATATCTGAGCTGAGATCTTCCAAATGCCCACTACCTGTTAAAACAGTGCATTAGCCGTACTGGACTTTTGTGGCGCGCGCAGGTAATGGTAGACACTAATAAAACTCTACAGAGTTGGTGGGTAATTATGCGACAATATATAGGGCAGGAGTGAAGAATACCTGGCATGATGCTGAGATCTTCCAAATGCCCACTACCTGTTAAAACAGTGCATTAGCCGTACTGGACTTTTGTGGTGCGCGCAGGTAATAGTAGACACTAATAAAACTCTACAGAGTTGGTGGGTAATTATGCGACAATATATAGGGCAGGAGTGAAGAATACCTGGCATGATGCCATTATTCCTGTGGGCACTTCGGCTGCCTGAGGGCAGACGTTGCTAATCCATCATATCATTCATTTTCATGATATCACTCCTTTTCACACAGAGCTCTAGGCAGCCAATAACAAAGCCCTGATGGAATCTATTTGTCTTTCCCAGCATAAGCATAAATCCCATAACACTACCCCTATCAGCAACATTCTCTAACCTTTGAGATACTGGAGGGTGTCTGCTTATTTGTCTACTTTGTCTTCCTTAAGGACTACAGAGTGACACAGAAGCCTCCTTATGTGAACATTCATTCATTTATTCATCCATTCATTCATTCAACACATATATTTAAGCTCTTATTACACCCACAGTTCTAGCCAAGCACAGCTCTAGGTAATGGTGATAAGCAATGAGTAAAGCAGACAAGACTCTGCCCTCATGGAGCTGTCATCTAGTGGGGGTAGAGAAAGGGACAGACAATAAACAAATGCATAAGTAAAATCGTGTGTTAGG
>NW_007770631.1:5280-5702 GCF_000696425.1 Galeopterus variegatus | reverse complement strand
CTGTCTCTCATGATCTTCTCCATCACCTGCTGGTTCTTCAGAACATATATGTGTTGTCATGAGCTGCATAAGGACGTTTCACTCCACCATGGACCCCATACTTGATGGCGATACCAAAAGATTATAATGGAGCTTTGGAAAGTCCTTTTACTCTTTGGAAATTCTTACCACATCCTTTGGAATGCATTACTCACATAGAAGCAATAGGCTATACCATACGGCATGGATATGTATTAGGCTATACCATCCAGGTTTGTGTTAAGTCCACTCAGCGATGTTTACACTAAGACGAAATTGCCTAACAACACATTTCTCAGAAGTATCCCCATCATTAAACAACGCTTGGCTGTATTAAACATCTTCAAAAATCTTCCCATGTATCCAGCTCTCCCAGCTCCTCTTCTCTCCCTGCTGGATCAGGT
>NW_007770631.1:2443-3830 GCF_000696425.1 Galeopterus variegatus | reverse complement strand
ATTCTAAGATATATTCATTTTTAATTTGTACTTATCTTTACTTTTTTCTTCTTCCATCTATATGTACTTAAAATTACTTAGTCAAAGTTGATATTCAGTACTAATATCGTATAATGCTAAAAGCAGATGCAACAATGAATTTAATAAGCTGGAATTGAGGGATAAATTGCTGTTCAGCGTTTACAACACTGTCCTTCCCTCTACTTTCTTTCCATCCCTTTTCCTGTCTAGGGTCAATTGCCTTTTATGTGGCCAGAGATTCCACAGCTGATTGCTACTGCCCGACAGCCAAGCTCCAAAAACCAGAAATGCCCTTTCTCCTCTTAGCATGTGTCTTATGAGCCTAAGTACAGAGGACCATGGCAAGAAACCACTTTTTTCAGTTATTCTGGCCTATAAATTTGAATAAAACATCTACATTCCCCTAAATGGTGATTCAAAGTTTGGTGAAAAATATTGGGCTGTTACACATAACATAGATTTGCCTTCATCAGTACTGGGGGCACAGGTGTGTGTGTGTGTGTGTGTGTGTGTATGTGTGTGTGTGTGTTTGCATATACTGTTTGGAAGTGGGTAGGAGATAAGGCTGAAAACACAAGTTAGGATAAGGGATATAAAAGGGGCTAAATCCTAGAAGAGATATAAGCATAAGCACACTTTCTCAACGGGGGTTAAATGAGAAATATAAGTCCTAAAAGAGAAAAGAGAAAAAGGTTTCAAGTGACTATTACTTCAATTCTTCCAAGGATGGTACATAGCTAGCACCAGTTCAGACACACAGGGGAGAAGTGAATTCATTGCATATGATGGTTGCACCTGGGTCCTAGTAAACTCTGGCTGGGAAGGGGTAGACTGAGAGGGCAACAAAGCCGAAGCATAGGGCCCCACATTTGCACAGGCCTCTGCCAAGGTTGGGGAAGGGGCCCTAGCAATGTAATCACCTGGTCACATGCTTTGTAAATTTGCAAAAGCATGATTTTTAAGTATAATCCATTAAGGTACATTTTATTTTATAAATTTTCATTTCCTTTTCTTAAATAAGGTTCTACAAATTTTATAAGATTCATGTGCATCATATACTGGATCCACCATGAAAATGGGGTGAATAGAATATTTTGGACATGGGGGGTCCAGTTCTTTCTCTGAAATGCATGAAGGAGGGAACTCTGGCAGGAGATAGATGAATGTGGAGATGGAAAAGCTAGAGTTGAGGGCAAGTTCATCTGCAGGGAGTGACTATCAGAGGAGGCTCAGTGGCCTTAAGAAACTGCAGGTTTGGAACAGTCTCTTGAGGGATGGCAAATGTAGCTGGCTGGAAACAGGCTGTTGGATTAATACATTCTGGTCAGAGCCCAGATGGGTAGGGAAACCGGAAGTGGATTTTTCT
>NW_007770630.1:5055-5702 GCF_000696425.1 Galeopterus variegatus | reverse complement strand
CAGATGAAAATAAATAAAAAACTTCAGTGCCCAAGTAAACACCTGGTATACTTTGAAGAAAATCATATACTATTCTGTGAAAAGTTCTACATAATGTAACACTATTTATGAAGAATATTGTATTAAAATTTCCAAGTTCCATTTATACTGTGATATTGTCAGGCTCATTTATCATAGTGTGAATCAGTGAGTATCTTTCAAAATTGAATTTACTCTACTGCTTTAGGCACTAGAAGGAACAAGGTGCACCCCTACCTACATTTGTACAGGGGTAACAGAAAAATTACACAAAAATATTATTTCTTTTGGTTCACTTATTAAAATGAGAAGCATACCTCCTGTGAGTAATGTTGCTCATTAATAGTAATAACAATAATAGTTATTATAATTACTTGCCTTATGTCAGAACTTCTAAGTGCCTTATATACATTACCTCTCTTCAGTTTTTATGATAACCATGAGACTGACTCACAGATTCCACCAGGAGCCAAGCCAGTGGCATGCTGAACCACTGAGAGCTGGTTGTTATTTTTTTTCAGAAATTGCAAGCTATTTGTCAAACATGGCCAGCGTTAAATTAAATTAAACTTACAATTAAATAAATTATGTTAAAACAAAGGTAATAAATGCTCAAAACTCATCACATC
>NW_007770630.1:1315-3580 GCF_000696425.1 Galeopterus variegatus | reverse complement strand
ATAAGATTTAGTTTATGCCTGAATCCAATCCCAGCTCCACCACTTCCTAGTTTTGATGTTTGGTAAGTTATTTAACTTCTCCAAGTCTCAGTTTTCTTGTCTGTAAAGAAGGCCTTTTGGGGATCACTAACAGGAGTGGATAAGAAAATGTACATGAAACCATTCATGTCATGCTTACCAGTTAGCAAGTCTGCAATATATGTTAGCTCTGGCAATGATGATGAAGATTATGTCATCATTCCATTTTCATTGTCATAGATGTGTGGCCCTCCAGATTATCCCCATTTCACCCTCTATTTCCCCACACACATGCATCCCCTTTCTGGATTCATCCAAATTTTCTAGAATAATCATCAAAACTAATATAACTGGTTTCATACATCACCAACAGGGGAACCCCAAACCTTCACCAGATTTTATTTCCTGGTTTTTGTGTTGATGTGGGTAAAACATGCTCATTTATTCTGAGGAATCAGAGCTAACCCAACCATAACTTTGCTAGCACTAGCCAGAGAGCTGCCTAGTAAGGAGGATAAAAATGACAGTTTATTGAGTCAGAATTCTGCGAAAAACTATGCTAGGGCCTTTTGTATATGTTCTTTCATTTAATCCTCACAATAGCTCTGTAAGTATTACTACTGGCATTTTACAGGTAAGGAAAAGGAGAACCTTAGCAGTAAAACAAACAGAAAGGGAGGAAGTTTGGACTTGGATATTGATGGGAAATTCCCCATACATAGGTAACTGTAATGCCTTGCATTGGTGTAGTTATTTCTGAGGTTTTTAATTTTCCTCTAAGGATGTTCATATAAAATCTCACTTAACCTTACAACCATCCTATAACAGAAAAAGTAGGGCACTGTTGTCTTCGTCGTATAGGCAAGGAAACTGAGACATTAGGAATGTCTTGCCCAGATCTATATAGTCATTAGAGTTATTATGAGAACTAAATGCTCTGATCTAATACCCTCTGTTTTTCCTTCTATACCAGCAAGGACAATAGTTTTCATCTCATGTGGAAAGGCTGATCAGTTGGCAGGGACTACCTGGAGTGTCATGTAAATGAGAATTCTGAGACCCTTTCTAGTATAACAGGAAATAATGCCATGATAAATTAGTAGTGTCTTCCACGGACATGAGAGGTGGGGATGACCACAATTACCTGAGGGGAGGATACTGAAGACAGGCTAGTTGAACAAAGTGTGAGATGCCCAATGTAAACAATAGATCACCAAACTTTGAAGTGACGAATCCCAGTCTGTTCTAAGGGTTCTTTATGGAAAACCAAAAAGTGATAATGTTGTGTCATTTAATTGCCCCAAAGAACAAAGGGATAGAGTAACATACTCTAAGCCACCATTTGCCTCTCCACCACTACAATCTGTATCTTTTATAAAAACAAAATTCTACCTGACTAGATAAGGTTTAAATATTCCTTTCACTCATGACTTATACCAATGAAATGTTGATTCCAGAAGTGTTATTTTTTGAGTATGGGCTTGCAGAAGAAGCAGGTGCTCATGTGCTGCCCTTTCTTAGGTGAGTAACAGTTGAATTCATGGCGGGTAGATTGAATAAATTTATCAAGCTGTGCAGGTTATATACACGTTTTAATGTTTGTCATTTAATAATAAATATTTATATACATCACTGTAACAAGTCCTGGTGGGCTGCATTATAAAGGCTGGCCCTCCCATTCCTTAGCCCAATAAGATATTCACAATCCACATGGGGAGTTAATTAAAGCAGTAATAGCATAATACGGTGATTCATTCATTCACTCATTTATTCACCCATTTATTTACTTATATTAATTATAACTGAATTCTTTATTCAAATACAGTCTTTTATGGAGCACCAATGTATAAGTAGGAAAATGTGAAGACTCTGGGGCTCTGACCATTTTTAAACTAATCCTTAAAAACTTTCTGTCACCAGAGCACAGGTTATCCTTAAAAAATTTCTGTCACCAGAGCACAGGTCGAAAACCACAGATCTAAGATACTTTTGTTTAGCCCTACCTGGACAATAAGTAAATTTACCCTTTGCAAAAGGCTATGGATATAGCCAGATATTAATTCCCTGTCTATATACAGATGTGGACATAGTACACATACAGTGGGAAAAATCACAGAATGGGAAATCAAGACACTACATTCTGGCTCTAATTTATGTGTGAATGCAGCCAAGTTCCTTCATGCCTCAAGTGCTCTTTTTCTTTATTTATTAATTGAAAAATTGGAATAGATGTTTTGTTGGTTTGTT
>NW_007770630.1:0-446 GCF_000696425.1 Galeopterus variegatus | reverse complement strand
AAGTGCTCTTTTTCTTTATTTATTAATTGAAAAATTGGAATAGATGTTTTGTTGGTTTGTTTGTCAAAGGCCTACCACGACGAAGTAAAACAAACTCACGTAGATTGTGAAACTCCATTTTAACTCTGATATCTAGAAATCAGTGTCTGTCTATGGAGATCATTATAATCACAAATATTATTTTGCCCCTAATATTCCCACCAGGTTTTTTTGTTTGTTTTATGTGCTTATACTGTATACACACTTGACCTCTGCCTCATAACATTTTTGATGGCATACGGTTTAACTTCTATGAGTAGTTTTCCATTAGCTAATTTTGTATGATTAATATGTTTGCTAAAACATTTTTAAATTTCAGTTTGACTATTCAGTCTGATATTTACAGGCACTAAAGAATATATTAATAAGCACACATACACATATAAACTGCTCCTATAGTCAAGAAT
>NW_007770629.1:5264-5703 GCF_000696425.1 Galeopterus variegatus | reverse complement strand
TCCTCACCAGCATTTGTTATTCTCTGTCTTTTTGATAACAGGCAGTTTAACTGGGGTGAGACGATATCTCATTGTGGTATTGATTTGTATTTCTCTGATTAGTGATGCTGAGCATTTTTTCATATGCTTGTTGTCCACTTGTATGTCTTCTTTTAAAAAATGTCTACTCAAGTCCTTTGCTGATTTTTTAATTGGATTATTTGTTTTTTCAAGTTTGAGTTGTTTCTTTGTATATTCTGCATATACAAAGATTTATCCCTTGTCAGATGCATAGTTCGCAAATATTTTTTCCCATTCTTCAGGTTGTCTTTATGCTCTCTTGATTGTTTGCTTTCCTATGCAGAGCTTTTTATTTTGATATAATCTCATTTGTTAATTCTTGCTTTTGTTACCTGTGCTTCTGAAGTATTATTCATAAAGTCTTTGCTGAGACCTATGT
>NW_007770629.1:2538-4427 GCF_000696425.1 Galeopterus variegatus | reverse complement strand
CATAGGTTTAAGTGGTTTTAATTAGCTGTGGATAAGATATGTAATGTGATAATAAATGACAAAGTTGCTTTTCTCAAGTGGCTTATAAACTGCTATTGAAGGTTTTTCCTCAAAGGGAGTTTTTAAATGTGGAAAAGTATTGAAAAATTTAACAGAGTTAGTAAAATTTGTCATGGTGAATGCTATGAAATACATTATTTTGATATTAACTTTCTGGAAATATTTGTATTTTGTCATTTTTTGGGGGGGATTCAGTATTAATAGGTACAATGTTCAGCACTTTTTAAGGCAGTATTGTAATTATAAGCTTTAATTAAGTAAATGATATTTTTGCTTTAATTATTTTGGAAGAAACAAGAGGTTCACATGTCAAGTCTCAGAGAGAAAGAAAAGGGCCTATAGAAATACAGCATTTCACAATTTAAGTACTTGAATAATTGTATTTCATTCTTTTACAGTAGGTACACATTATATATATATGTGTGTGTGTGTGTGTGTATATATATATATATATATACACACACAAATATTTGATCAGCAAGTATGGTACATGAAAACAAAATCTAGAAATTTTAATATAATAACAAAGATTATCATAACAGTCAAAGAAGTTAAATGCATTTACATATAAAATCTCTGTGGAATTCCACATAAATAAAATAGCATTTTATTTATGTATTTTTAATTTAATTAGCTCATTAGCCTAAAGGGAAATTTATGTAATGCAAATGCATCCATTAATAAAAAAGAAAGATCTCAAATCAATAATCACCTTTGTACCTTAAGAAACTAGAAAATGAAGAACATACTAAGCCCAAACCTAGGAAAAGAAGTAAATATTAAAAATTAGTGCATAGATAAAAGAAATACAAAATACACAAAAACTAGAGAAACAGAGTTTGAACAGAATTGTAACTAGTAAGATGAGTGATTATCGTTTTTTGGATTTCTGATATAGGACTCCCTTGAGGATTTCTTGCAGGAATGGTCATGTGGTAGTGAACTACCAGTTTTTGTTTGTCTGGAAAATGCACTATTTCTCCCGCATTTCTAAGGGATAGCCTTGCTGGATATAGTATTCTTGGCTGGCAGTTTTTTTTTTTTTTTAATTATTTTGAATATATCATCTCATTTTCCTCTGGCCTGTAGAGTTTCTGTTGAGAAGTCTGCTATTAGTCTGACAGGGGCTCCCTTATAGGTGACTTGATGCTTTTCTCTTGCTTCTTTTAAGATTTTCTCTTTGTCTTTGAGCTTTGCCAGTTTGACTATAATTTGTCTTAGAGAGGATATTTTGGGGTTGAATCTGTTTGGGGATCTTTAAATGTCCTGGATATGAATGTCCATGTGTCTCCCTTTACCTGGGAAGTTTTCCATAATTATTTCATTGAATAGGATTTCCATCCTTTTCCTTTCTTCTCCTCTTCTGGAATATCCATGATTCAAATATCGGTGTGCTTAAGGTTGTTTACTAGCTCTCAGATTTTCCTCATTTAAAAAAAAAATCCCTTTTTTTTTTTTTCTGTCCACCTTGGTTATTTCAAGAAGACTCTTTGAGATCAGAAATTCTTTCTTCTGTTTGTTCTAGCCTGCTGCTTTAGCTGTCAGTGGTGCTTTTTATTGTGTTGAGTGAATCTTTCAGTTCCATGCATTCTGCTACATTCTTTTTTAAGGTACTAATCTCTTTGTAAATTTCCTCCTTCATATCCTGACTTTGTTTTCCTTGTTTTATTATGTTGTCTGAGTCTTCTTGTATCTCAGTGAGTTCCCTTAAGATTGTTGCTCAGAATTCCTTTTCAGTTATTTCAAGAGTTTCCTGCTCTATAGGGTCTGGTATTTGAGAATTACTGTATTCTTTTTACAGTGCCATATTTTCTTGGATTTTTGCATTT
>NW_007770629.1:0-1016 GCF_000696425.1 Galeopterus variegatus | reverse complement strand
ATCTACTCAGCATCTCTTTCCCCTGTTTTGGTAAATGTGTCCCTTATTTCCTCTGGAAAATGATCTGTCAATCACTGATCAGTCTCAGTTAATGGATTGGGGGTAGACCTGGGCATAAACATCTGGTCAGTCAGAATACTCTACTCACACTAGCTGTATTTGCTTCAGGAATGGGTCTGTGACTGAAGCTGATCCAGTAAGAATCAAATCTAGATTTTCTGCTGGACAGTTTGAGTGTGGGGTCTTCTCTCGCCTCTGCAGTAGCTAAGCATTTGGAATGAAGCTTAGAGCTGCTTGTTGGCCATTATTACAAGTGGGAAGAGCCAGTATGAGAAAAATGCCAACCCCCCAAGATTAGAACTAAGAGCAGGAGGAAAATTACTGATGCCTTTATTTGAACACTTAGATGCAACCTTGCCAATGGCTGCTTTAGTCCTGTATTTTCATTTAAGACAATATATTTCATTTTTTGATTAAATAGTTTGAGTTGGGTACCATCACTAGGAACTAATCTAGGCTATAAACAGGTGGATGATAAAATCCTGAATTATTAACTAGTCATCTTATTATTCATTTTAAATTGAGTGCTTAAATATTAAAGTCTATTAATCTATTTTAATAATCTAAAAATCTGAATAGACCAAAACAGTAAATTATATAGAAGACAAATCCATTTTCTTGTCAGCCAACAACATTCATTAACTGCACTAGGTAAAGCTAGAAAAAAAAATGAGTGGTTCTTATAATGCTCAAAGAGATAGAAACAAGAAAATCATATAAAATGGGATACAAAATTCGAACAGTAAGAACTACTTAAGAGAAGATTTTATCATCCACTGGGAAGTTGCATTAAATTATCACTGTGATTCCTCCTATAATAACGTTCTAAAATGGTAAACAAATGAAATTATTATGTTAAACAAAATATATAAATAACTTTGAAATGAGATAAGTTATCTGAACTTTGTGGAAATAAGGGAGAATGTATAAAGACAGATATGGTGTTGATGGGGAGG
>NW_007770628.1:5338-5705 GCF_000696425.1 Galeopterus variegatus | reverse complement strand
CTAATGTTATGTTTATTGAAAGCAGTTTTTAACTTCATTTAACATTTGTTCAGTCTTTCTTTCTTATTAAAAGGACTGATGTCTGTATTGCCAGAGCATATAGCCATTATATACTGTACTCTCCACCCTTTTAACCCTCATTTCGTTCTAAATCTATAATGCTCACCGCCAGCACTTATCTTGATTGTCTCTAGTCATTTTGCATGTGTGATGCTCATTCTTTAATAGATTCCTTCAGAAGGGTTCATGGTAACAGTTGGTTTATCCCCTTTACAGGTAGAAGTCAGTTTTGTTGGGATTAAAACTACCAGCTCACATTCTTGCTATGTCTAAAAATTTCTCTAGAATACATCTTGGTGTTGGTCAT
>NW_007770628.1:0-3858 GCF_000696425.1 Galeopterus variegatus | reverse complement strand
TTTTGTAAGGCATTATTATTATTATTTTTTTTCCTTTTTGTCTTTTTTTACTGACCGGTAATGGGATCACAACCCTCAGTGTCAGGCCCGTACCGGGGACCGGCAATGGGATCGCAACCCTCGGTGTCGCACCCGCACCACGCTCAGCCAGTGAGCAGGAACCGGTCTCCACATGGGATCTGAACCCTTGGCGGGAGCGTCGCCACACTCCCAAGCGGCGCACTCTCCAGTGCGCCACCAGGCCGGCCCTGTAAGGCATTATTTGTTGTGTTTATTCACTCATGTTTTTCCTGGTTAAGACTTCTTCTGTAAATGATTTTTTTTCCATTCTAATTCATTCCTGGGATCTGTTTTATGTTTGAACTTTAAGCTAACGGCATGACTGAAATAAAACCAATTTGGTTGTGATGTAAAATCATTTTATATACTATAGGCACATTTGTGCTTTTATTTAGAATTTTTGCATGGATGTTCAGAGGTGATTCTATTCCTATAATATTCTTTTTAGCTTTGGTATGAAGCTTATGCTGGCCTCATGAAAATCTTTGAGCAGTATAAATTTTTTTATTTCTGTTTCCTGGAAGATTTTTATGTAAGATCACTACTATTTCTTCCCTAATTATTTGGAAGAATATACCAGAAAATCCATTTATCCTTTATAATTTTCTGGAAAGGTTTTTAATTACTCAAAATTTTTGAATAGGTATGGGATTATTAGATATTCTTTTTTCCCTTGCATCAGTTTTGTTAGGTTGCAGTTTTTTAAAGAATTTGTAATTTTGGATGAATTTTCAGATGTATAAATATAAAATTTATTACAAATTTGACAGCTTTATAGAGTTACAATTCACATACCATAATTTTTATCTATTTAATATGTACAATTCAATGGTTTTTAGTGTATCCACAGAGTTGTGCAGCTGTCTCCACAATCCAATTTTAGAAGATTTTTATGCCCCACCAAAGAAACCCATTACACATTAGCAGTCATTCCTCAGTCTCCCCAACCCTTTCAGCTCTAGGCAACCACTAATCTACTTTCTGTCACTACAGATTTGCATACTCTGGTCATTTCATGTAAATGGAATTACACAGTATGGGATCTTCTGTGAGTGGCATCTTTTACTTTGCATAATGCTTGAATGGTTCATCTGTGTTGTACTATTTACCAATTTTTCTTTTCCTCTTTATGGCTGAATAATATTTCATTGATGGATTTTGCTTATTTGTTCATCATTGGACTGATATTTGGGTTATTTCAACTTTTTGGTATTATAAATATGCTTCCATGAACATTCACGTACAAGTTTTTGTGTAGACATAAGTTTTTATTTCTCTTGAGTATACATGTATTAGCAGAATTGCTGGGTCATAGGATAACTGTATGCTTAACATTTTGAGGAACTCAAATTGTTTTGCAAAATGACTGCACCATTTTACATTGCCACCAGACCTAGCATATGATCTATGCTGGGAAAAGTTTTATATGAACTTGAGAAAAATATATATTTAGCTGTTGTTGGGTTGAGTGTTCTATAAGTATTTGTTAGGTCTAGTTAATTTACGGTGTTGTTCAAGCCTTCCAGATCCTTGCTAGGATCATCTGACTTGTTGATTATCTGCCTAGTCGTTCTATCCATTATTGACAGTGGTGTATTGAAGTCTCCAACTACTGTTGAATTATCTGTTTCTCCCTTCGATTCTATTACTGTTAAAGTTCTTCAAGTATTTTGGTGCTTTCATATTAGGTGCATGTATATCTATAATTGTTGTGTCTTCCTGATGAATTGACCCTTTTTCCAATATAAAATGTCCCTCTTTATATCTAATGACATTTTTTGTTTTACAGTCCATATTTTCTTGTATTAGTATAGCCATTCCAGCATTCTTATGGTTGCTATTTGCCTGGTATATATTTATTTGCCCTTTTACTTTGAACATAATGTATCTTTGTCTCCTATACATGACATGTATTTTGACATTTTTAAGTCCAGTTTGACAGTCTCTATCTTTTGAATGGGTTGCTTAATGCATGCACATTTAATTATTGATGTGATAGGATTTATGTCTGTCTTTTTGCCTTTTGTTTTCTCTATGTCTCTTTTTTGTTGTTGTTCCTCTAATCCTCCTTTACTGTTTCCTTTTATATTGAGTGGATATTTTCTAGTGTAATATTTAACTGCTTTAATGATTTCTAAGTATATTTTTTGAGTTAATAGTTGTTCTAAGGCTATGATATACATCTTATCAGAATCTACTTCAGATTTATATAACTTCATTCTAGTGAAGTATGAAAACTGTATCCTTACATTGCTTCATTCCCCCCTTTTTGTTTTTTTCACATTTACATATTTTAGTATTATATATTTATTTATTTTATTTATATATTTTACATTTATATATTTACCCAACAGTACATATACGTTACTACCCATATGCTATTATTATTGCTTTGCATAATCTATGTCTTTTAAAGAAGTTGAGAGAAGAAAGGAGAGAAAATAAATATTTATAGAGTTTGTTAAAGTTAATCCATTTATTTACCAATTCTGGTTCCCTTCCTTTCTTCCTGTGGATTCAATTTATAATCTGGTGTCATTCTCACCCTGATACAACTTTGTTCTCGGTGCTTCATTTGTGCTGTTATTGTCCAATACACTACATTTCTATATGTTATATGCACAACAATCCAAATAGAAACATATTGTTTGTACACTTATTTTTTAAATTAGTTAAGAGAAGTTAGGTGAAGAAATTTGAAATTATGCTGTCTTTTATAATTACCTACACAATTTCTTCAGTCAGTGTTCTTTGTTTTGTTTTGTTGTGGATATGAATTATTATCTGATATTATTGGAAGAACTTCCATTAGTATTTCTTGTGAAGTGGGTCTGCTAGCAATAAATTTGCTCAGCTTCTCTTTATGTTTATTTGTTATGACCCAATATTGATGGTTAAGTTGTGGAGTGGTGGTAAAAACTGAAATGTGATGTACTGTATTACGTATGTTTTAGTTTTAAATGGCTTTGGTGAATCATAATGCTTTATGACAGAAATCATACAAAGCTACCATCTCAGTTCTCCAGGAGTGTTCAATAGAATGCTGACATTAATGAAGAATATGGAAATCTCAGATTTTTTAATTGTATTGACATTATCATCATCAATTCTCTCCCAACACTGCAATAGCAAAAGTTGAGTTCTGAAGCATAACTCCCTCTTTCCGTACAGAAATTGTTCCACAAATTTGAAAAATTCTTAAAGGTGAAAAAGTTACATGAGGTTTATAAGTTTACAAATGCTTTTGAAAATGCTATGGTAACATTGTCCAGGATGCAATATTCTTCTGTGAGTTCCCCCAACTTTAAATATCTGCACATACTGTAAATACAACTTAGGTCTGTGACATGTTTGGGCCCATGGAATGTCTGTAGACATAATGCCAGCCGAGTTGGGCCTGCATAGTTGGGCTTCCTCTCGTGTTTCAGTGACGATCATCAGAAGAGTGTGCCCTGGAAGCTGATGTCCCACAGTTGGGCCCCAGAATTAGATGCATGGAACAGACCTTGAACTGACCCAAAGCATGGAGCAAAACCCAGCTATCTGGAGGGCTAAAACACAGTCACTACAGCTAATCCACAGATCCAAGAGAAACAAATTCTTGTTTATGTTACTGAGTTTTGGGGTAGTTTGTTCACTAGCATTATTGCAGCAAGAGCTGGCTAATCTGACATCCTCTAAGTCATTGTTATATAGGTGGCTGCCACCAGCCTATATGTAAAGCAACTGTGTCCTCAGAAATTGTAAGAATTCTTGAATTTCTGGTACCTCCCCAACACATTTCACATGGTTGAGTTT
>NW_007770627.1:3757-5706 GCF_000696425.1 Galeopterus variegatus | reverse complement strand
TAAGGATAAGAAGAACTTAAAATGGGTAGTAAAGGTAGGGGAAGAAAAAGTCAAGTATTAATTGTGGCCTCAAGAGCAGCTGCAATGACAGATGCTGACACTTGTCCCACTAAATTCCCACTTATAAATTTTCGCCAGGAAAAAAAGCAAATTAGACTTTTGTATTTGCTGCTTCCCGAACTTTTTACAAAGAAAACTGTCCCATCACTGCAAAGGTGGATTGTCATATATTGGGATGCACTCTTTAGATTCTCCTTAGGAATTATTCACACCTATTTCTTCAGATACCATGGTGCTCCAGAATGACTGCCCTGATCTGTTAGATCTTTCCTGCAAAGCCGAAGAGAGATACCTCACTCTTGGGCATGCCACCTTCCTGAGGGAATGCTTATATCCAATGACTGCTTGATGTGGACAGTCAGCACAGAAAATTATACTGTTAGGACTAACTATATCTATATCTATATCTATATCTATACCTATACCTATACCTATACCTATACCTATACCTATATCTATATCTATATCTATCTATATCTATATCTATATCATCTATCTATGTCTATCTCTATCTCTATCTATCTATATCTATATCTATATCATCTATATCTATATCTATATCTATCTATATCATCTATCTATGTATATGTCCTGATTTTAACTTAGTGTATTAGCAACCTATAAGGATAGAATAAGGGCTTATAGAATTTGAACTGGGAAAATTAAAACATCTCTGGTCTCTCAAAAATTTCAAGATCTGTGGCTCTACAGGTTTCTTATAAAATTTAACTTAAAAATAATATAAATATCCAATGTAATGATATATAACATTTTAAAAATATGCATATATTTTAACTTCAGAACTCTAAGGAAACCTCCCCATTTCTCTCACAAGATTGTTTTCACCATATCTAGCTTCAAACGAAAGAAACTCTTGAATAAAAATCAGTCCTTTTTAACTGCCTTTGCTTTAACTGGTGTAATATGAGCATTCAATAAAAAGGTAACTGTTGTATGTAGGATTATGCTAGATTATAGGTAAAACAAGATATTTTTTATGTCTCACCACTTTAGAGGCATTATTAAAATGTATTGAGAAGAAAGGCTGGGAAAGAGATTCAGTCAGATGAATTGAGCAAGTGCAGTGCAGGAATAGGAAGGGGTAATCTCATATAAACTGACCCACCAGCTCATTAGAGAAAAATCACTTGGCCTGGCTCTCTGTGGTTAAGAGAAACAAACAAATTGAGCCCTGAGGTAGATGGCTACTGCCCCACACAGGACAAAGATAGCAAGTACTGCAGGCACTAAAATGTAACGCAAAGCTAAGGTGTTATGTAAGCATATATGTAGCAATCAATTAATTACCCACTTTTTTTGAGTAAACATTTTTTTAGAAGGAGCAAAAGGATGGTGTTTACAAAAACTAAGTATTTTGGACACTGCCCCCCCCCCCCCTGTTTTATTAAAGTGTAGTCCAACTTCAACATAAAAAAAAAAAAACATATAAAAGAATAGTCAAAGTGAAGAATAGCTCAGTAAAATAAGTATTAACTAGAGTCATAAAGAAGTTATTGAGGAGATTAAAAACAAATAAACAAAAACAATGTCTAAAACAGTACAGAAAACAATTATTTGCCATAGTATAGAGTGGTTTCATTCTAGAGTGATATGAAATGTATACCTGTACATTCCTGTGAACAATTATCCTTTCTCATACAAAGAACATGTAATTAGATATATCCCTTGCTTAATAAGATCCATTGGTAGAAAGAGATAGTATATTTTTCTCTGGTTCATATAATAAAAGACCGAAAGAAACTCTCCAAAAGAGAAGGCAGAAAAATGGAGGCAGCTGAGAATTTTGGCAAGAAAAGCAATGTTGGCATCTACAGCTAAGACAGACAGTTGTAATCACAGGTTATTAGAGTTGCAATGGTCCTTGTAGA
>NW_007770627.1:0-2757 GCF_000696425.1 Galeopterus variegatus | reverse complement strand
GAAAAATCACTTGGCCTGGCTCTCTGTGGTTAAGAGAAACAAACAAATTGAGCCCTGAGGTAGATGGCTACTGCCCCACACAGGACAAAGATAGCAAGTACTGCAGGCACTAAAATGTAACGCAAAGCTAAGGTGTTATGTAAGCATATATGTAGCAATCAATTAATTACCCACTTTTTTTGAGTAAACATTTTTTTAGAAGGAGCAAAAGGATGGTGTTTACAAAAACTAAGTATTTTGAACACTGCCCCCCCCGCTGTTTTATTAAAGTGTAGTCCAACTTCAACATAAAAAAAATAACATACAAAAGAATAGTCATAGTGAAGAATAGCTCAGTAAAATAAGTATTAACTAGAGTCATAAAGAAGTTATTGAGGAGATTAAAAACAAATAAACAAAAACAATGTCTAAAACAGTACAGAAAACAATTATTTGCCATAGTATAGAGTGGTTTCATTCTAGAGTGATATGAAATGTATACCTGTACATTCCTGTGAACAATTATCCTTTCTCATACAAAGAACATGTAATTAGATATATCCCTTGCTTAATAAGATCCATTGGTAGAAAGAGATAGTATATTTTTCTCTGGTTCATATAATAAAAGACCGAAAGAAACTCTCCAAAAGAGAAGGCAGAAAAATGGAGGCAGCTGAGAATTTTGGCAAGAAAAGCAATGTTGGCATCTACAGCTAAGACAGACAGTTGTAATCACAGGTTATTAGAGTTGCAATGGTCCTTGTAGAAAATCGTGTCCAAAGTGCTCAATGTTTCTGTTAGGCCTGAAGAATTGAAGTGATTTTTAAGGTTGCACAATTACTAAGAAAAAGAATAAAAACCTTTGATTCCCAACCCTGTGCTCTGGTCTTACATGACTTAAAGTCCAACTTGTTCCAATTGTTCTGAGTTTATAGAACAGGGAAAAGCATGTGCCTTTCTCACATGCCAAAGCACACGATCCATTGAGTCTCTACATATTTCAGTACGTTATCCACTTCAGTATGATATTCTGTGGCCTGTTCTGTGTAGAGATGCAGAAGGTGATCTCACTCGTATTCTAAGACCAAGAGTTTTTACAGTTAGCTTCAAACACATTTTATTTATGCTATTGTGCTTTTAAAACACCTCTCTTTTGACAATGTTATCAGTGTCAGAATGCAATAGGGGCAACTTTCAGGAATAGCATCCTGAAGTTGATCTTGAAGCATTTTTTCTAGGTCCAATTCCCATGTCTCAATACATCTTCATGCAAATGATCAATGGGAATTNAAATATTATTTGCATATTTTATTCTCTATATTCCCTTGAAGAGTACACTAAAGGAATTAAAATTTATTTGTTGCTATAAATTTAGAGTTGTATAAAAACATATTAGAAATAATTCTTTTCTTAAATTACTTTAGCCATCATGCAGAGACATAACATAACAGGGGATTAAAAATAAATATATTAAAAGAATATGCCAATTGGCATATGCTTTCATCACAGAATAAATGAAGAATATGTAGTTCACCACTTCATTCAAAACTCCCTTGAAAAAGACTTGTTTGTAAAATTTTGAGGGTCTATAGCTGTACCTAGTAATTTGATCTATTTCAGTAAATTGTATAATAAATTTTTATGTAGAGTCATGAACATGTTTATTTTTTAAATAGAATTTTAATATTAACAGTAATCTGTTAGCATATGAATGAGAGATTTCTTAGTGCTCCCAAATATACATTTGCCCTTTCGTCCTCCTCTTTTCTTAACTGTGATTTTTTAACAGGGTACATTGCATTGGAGCTGATGACAACACCTTCTAGCCTCCCTTGCAGCTATCCACAGTCATGCAAATAATGTCGGGTTCATAAAATTGAACAAAAGTCAGATCTGGAACTTCAGAATCACATCCTGAAAAACAAAGTTAGTTGTCCCAACTCTTTCCTTCCTTTTCTTGATCTCTGAACAAATGGGAACAAGAAGAACAAGTTTGTGACTGCAGAGATGACAGAATTATATTAGGAATGGCAGATATTCTTATGAGTTTAAACCAGTATAGATAACAGGGAAGTGGATTACGTGGATTACACGAGTTTAAAAAGCTCTCTTTTCAAGCAGGAATGTAAAGATTTTCACATTTAAATTTAAGCAAAGACACACACACTTTTAGATTAACAAAATTATAAATCCATATATATTTGTTTATGTGATACTTTTTCTTTTGAAACTGAATTAACTAAAAAAAGATATTGAAGCCACAGATTCATATAAACAGGTAATCTGTGAGGATCTGTGAGTAATTCTAGTGAAAAACCCAGGACCAATCCATTGAACACCCCCCCAAAAAAATATAAATGCTTGTGAAGTGACTCAAAATTGAAATAAGATGTGCTGCAGAAATGTTGATTTAAGGGATACCTTAGGTCAGAAGCTCAGCAAATACCCTCCCTGGGATCCATTTTTTTTTAACCTATGGAACTCAAATAAAGACATTGCTTCAAAAGACCCAAAGGTTCAAAAATAAGCATTCAGGTGAAATCATTCAACCAAATACAGTGAAAGGTATTTTGCAGTTTTCCCTTGTTTCACCTGTGGGAATATTGTTTCTAAGTTTAGATAATGATGTTGTCACATAGAGAACTTAGAAAGGCATCAGTAAAAATCTGCTAACACTTATTTTTAAGAGGAAAGCAAATGATTTATGTTTCTTCTTACTTTCAAGTCATGTCATGAATGATTGTATATGCCAGATCTGTTCTGTTTCACTTCATGCCT
>NW_007770626.1:4885-5706 GCF_000696425.1 Galeopterus variegatus | reverse complement strand
TTTTTATTGGTTTCTGGAAAAACTGATTCTCTAGAATTTCAACTTATTATCTTTTTTTTTTCAATTCATTCTGTGGCAGATGCTGTTGCTCTGCACACATATGGTCTCCCCTTTCTTCTTCAGTGCATGTTGTCTCCAATTCCAAGTGCCAACACAAGAATATTCCTGGTGTCTGGAACCCACTCTCCATCAGTATACAAGCCACAGGTGGAAGGAAATGAACCTTCCTAGGGAGAAGTCCTATTCTATATATACCCTGGCTTTCTTCCAATTGAGATAACACTGGTGTGCATGTTTTGCACATGGGGAACACCAAAATTTACCAGCAAGATCAAGCTCCAGTATTCCACTAGAATCTGGATATAGTAACTTAATTTATGTGGTAACTTACTAGTTAACAAATCTTTTGTCAGTGCATTTCATTCTGCTTTGCTTTCTCTTCATCTACCAGCATTTCCTAAAATCCTTTTCCAAATAAACTACTTGAACTTCAATTATTTCCTTGTCATCTGTTTCTGAAACAATCCAAACTAGGATGAATCTTTCAAGTTATTGTTCTCCAAACAATTTTTTTTCCTAACCCTGGGTACACTACCATCATCTATGAAGTTAGCAAGACGGAAACCCAGCAGTCAGCAATTATCCTCCCCTCATATAAATCTCATAAACCCATGCCCACTCTCCATCACTCCATGACTACTGCCACATCATTACGTCATGTCAAAATCAACTTTTGTCTCCTTTACCATTTTGCCCCTTCTTATTTATTCTCCACATAGAAGCTTAAATAATTGCACATAAACTACCACTATTAAATATGT
>NW_007770626.1:0-3676 GCF_000696425.1 Galeopterus variegatus | reverse complement strand
TGCCCAAGATGTGATGGCCAGATCAATACTATCAGCATGCCCATTACCACAAATTGTGATTCCCTGTGTCTTGCATTCAATTAATCCTTGATGTCCCTCCCCCTTCCCCTCACCCCACCCCACACCCTGGGTATGCTCTCTCACTCTGCCAAGTCCAATGCACCACCACAGTCTTTCTTTCCTTCCTTCTTTCTCTCTTAGGTCCCACTTATGAGTGGGGACATGTGGTATTTTTCCCTCTGTGTCTGGCTTATTTCACTCAAGAGGTACAAGTTGTTTTGCCCCTACATGTAGAGAAATAGAGATGATTGTGCTATTCTTAGAAAACAAACTAAATTTCTTAAGGATTGACTGTATGGAGATTCTTATAATACTTTTTAGCAAATGCAGGAAATGTTCTTCCTTTTTTTTGTTTTGTGTATTATGTGTACATTAACATGTCAATAATTATATCAACTTTTTGAGTTATAAATTAAGACATGCCCTTGCATGGCCATAGTTCCTGTGTGTATCTAGGTACAAGGTGAAATATAATGTGGTTCTCTAGATAACTTATTCTCCCCGAAATGGTGCACATGGAGATAGTATATATCCAGGGCTATTAAATATGTCTCTTTCTTCATAGAAAGGGACATGTCCCTTTGTATGTATTATGCATTTTATTTGTCAACAGTTTTAATTGACAAAATAAGTACAAAAAGATCTTTCTCCATATAATGCTACCTTTTGGAAATAGTAATTGTTTTCCAGGGAGATTAAAAAGGAGAACAATGTGGAAATAATTGCTGAGAGAAAGAATGTAGAAGGGAAAAATGTTGTGTCATGATTAAGCATTTTGTGGACTATCTCCTCTGAGTTGCCCTGTCCCAAATTTTCATAATTATTATTAAAATTAACATTTATTTATTAATGATCTTATTCATTTACTAATGTCAGGCATAGCTTAGACAATAAAAATATAAGAGTGAAAGACGGATAGCTTACAGTCAATTAAACAGCAGCCTTCAAGCAAAACAATTGTAAAGCACTATGAAAATTGTTGTTCTCTAATTTTGTATGCAAGATAATGTGAAAATCTGGGGCAAGGATTGAATAGAAAAATGCCAGGCTGCTTAGTACAATTATTCATTTTAACAAGCTGAATTCATTGAAAGCCATTTGCATGAAGTAAGAAAAACTAGGTTCCTTAGTATTATATGGATAAAACAAAAGACTGAATGCTTTTTTCTCTTTTCTTTCACTTTTATCTAGCTGAAGTGTTTTATATATTTACCTTAATGACACAGGTAAATATTTTAACCCAGCTAACATGATATGGGCTAAAATGTTTTAAGTTATAAATTAATGTATTAAACTAATCAAACGAAAAATACTTAAACTTAGTCAAAGGAACATCATAGTATGGTGCTGAGGATGGAGATGGGATTCCAATATTCATATCAAGGGAGATCACTACCATTGTTAAGTAAAATAAGTCTTGAATGGAATTTTCATTTTTAGTCTCACACTGAGCCATTTATACTACATGTGTTGCATTCATCCATGACTTACACTTTATCTCATTACTTCTCTATGGGATAATTTTTTTTGTTTTAACCTTAAGATTATTGATATAAATCTAAGCATCGAAAATGAATTCTTACTCAAAAATCTTGAAAAAAAGTCACATGACAGAAAATACAAGATCAATTGAGTAATAGTTTGTTTTCTCCTTTTTCTCTCTTATTGGACATAAAAATAAACATTTAATTTAAAAAAAGCCAGGAAGTAAAATATACAGCACAATCAGTTCCACAAATGTATATGGAAAGTTACAAAATGGTATATTTAATCCCCCTGTTAACTTAATTGAGGAGAACATAGAAAAAATAATAAACCATATTTTAAAAAACTACAATTATTAGTGTTAAGGGTTTACAACTAAGTGGCGTGATTTATTGCCTTTGTCACTGTATTTACAAATAAGCAAAAAGTACACGAGGATACTTTAAAAAGTTCAAAGATTTATATTACATTTTAATTCTATTTTTCCATGAACTTTTTGAAGTACGCTTGTAGAAGTTAATGAAAATTGTTGAAGATAATAAATGGTAAGTCATTATATATTCCATTTTTTATTTAGCTTTTTTCTTTGCTATTCTTCAAGACTCACTATTTTTTTAAATTCAGGATCTAAACCAGGATACTCCACACTGTTTTCAATTACCTAAAACACTGTTCTGTCCTTTTTGATGAGCTAAATGAGATAACTAACGTCTTGCAACTCACACATCTTTCAGTGGTGGTCCCTAAAGACAAAGGTAGAAGCGAAGAAATGTTACATTTGACTCTGGCAAGAACTTGGAGTAAAGAGTTGTTTCTGATCAATACGGAGCCTATTAATTTTGATCCTAGCCTGATGATTGCTGCTTCTGCTCCCTCCCCAGAGTTAAATTACTTTGAAACAGCACAAAAACTACTCAGAAGGCTTAGTCAGAAACCACACAAAAAATGTTTTCTTCCTAACAGTCCAGTTATCACTGAGTTGCACATAGTGAAGTGATGAGAATTTGGTTTTATAGTGTCTATTTCCTGCCATAGGCACCCCCGAAGTGCTCTATAATGGAGGTAAACAGCCTGGGTAATTCTGAAGCTGTTAGGTGAGTGCTCTAAGACAGTTTGCCTTAGGATATTACAGCCCATTTTGTTGGGAGGTAGAATATTTACTAAGACCCCAAGGACATCATTCTTTACTCTTTTCTGGAAGGATGCTTGCTATTGTTATGTTGTTTTTTTATCCCCCCATTTCAACTAGAAAAGTCACAAGCTCAGTTTTTTTAAATGGCAAATATGTATTAAGTGCTTACAATAGGCACATTGGACATACAAACATGTTTTAAAAAGGATTCCTCTACTCCAGGTAGTGATATCTAATCAGTTTGGCTGCCACATAAGCGTATAGTTATAATCAGCTGTGAAAACTGGAGAATGCATAACCTGATGGGGGAATGCATGTACAGAACTGAATTGGTGATGTGCTGTGGATGAAACTGCAGAGGTGACATGACACGTGAACTTGTTTGAAGTAGGTGCTGATTAGATGTGTCCAATAGATCTACCAGATTTATAGAATTATATCAATAAAGGACAAATAACTCAAATTTTGAACATAAATCATGGCATGTATGAGAAATTGGCAATTAATTTAGTGTAAGTATATATGATGAGAAGATATAGAGAAGGAAATGAAAATAATCTAGGTTATGTTATGGAGAGTCTTTGGAATTTGTTAAAAATAATTAAGAAAAATGAAAAGATTTGGAGCAGAAATGTGAAAATTAAATGTGGTATTTTTTGGTGAAAATTATGGCAGCAATGAATTGAAAAAAGAGACAATGAAATCACAGAGAACTGTGAGACAATTATGTTGAAATTATTAGTGATAAATAAAAAATCATATTGTACAGGGTTGAGAGAGCCGAAAGAAGCTGTTTTAGACATAGAACATATGTAACTAAGTAACTATTATAACTTAGAACTGACGTTTATGGAAGACTTTTTTTTTTTTGCTTGAGCAAATAAATAGCTGATAATACTCTTATGACAGAAAAGATAAAATTAGGTATAAAGTCTGGGGAAAATTGATATGATTAGCCATTTTGATCTTGAGATTACTTGGAGGACATTCATGAAGCAA
>NW_007770625.1:1240-5706 GCF_000696425.1 Galeopterus variegatus | reverse complement strand
TCTCTTGCAAAGAAACCAACACATCTCTTAAGCAAAAGAAAATTCACAGTCCTCACTTTGTAGCACTAAGTTCCAAGCCACCCATCCTCAACCTTAAAGTCAATCTGCAGTGTAATGCCATACAATCAGCTGAGAGAAGTGTCTCAAGTCATTTAAGTTTTGTTACAGTAATAAAGTCCATATCTGCAAATAATTTGCTTTAAATCACAAATCAGAAAGGGCTCAAGGTTATCCTTATGATAGTCATGCTTATTTCATATTTAATGTTTTCTTGAGAGGGGAAAAAGAGGAGTTGTTAGGGGGCTATTGCATATATGAATCCATTCATGATACGTATTTCAGTCCAAGAAAGGTTTTGAAGGAACCTCAGCTCTAATCAGGGAAGCTGTATATCAGGGGCAAGGCAGACATTAGAGCTCAGATTTCTTTTAGGAAAACTGTAGAGAATATTAAACACCCTAACACACAGCCAATCAATAGATTTCAGGGTACCAGGGGGAAGGGTTGTAAATTTAGCAAATAAAAATATATGAAAAATATTTTTTTAGTATATCACAGATATTGCATGGGAAGTACTTAAACTAAAAATTATTTGTAGTGTATCTGAAATTTAAATTTACCTGGGTGCCCTGTAATTTATCTAGCACCCTACTAGGGGTCCGGGGGTTAGGTAACTCAGGGACACCAAACTGGCAGAATGGGTTCTGCTCACTTCCACAAGATGGGCACTCCAGAACTGAAGACCGTTTTCACGGTGTTTATTCCTTTATTACTTATCCCTGGCTGTAAAAACATGCCCTTTATAAGTTCTCTCTTATTTTCCCATCAGATAGTGACTGTGAGCTTACCATGCCGGGGACTGTTCTAGGAGCTGGAGACAAAGAGAACAAGGCACTGCCCGTGACCTCGAGCAGCTTGCACGTGGGTGGAAAGACAGAATTAAGCAAGCAGTGAACAGAGGCATGCTAGGAGGAAAAGCAGAGGAGAGGAAAAGGTAGGGATAGAGGCTTGGATTGAGCACTGTGCTAGGTAGGGTGTTCTTTAAGGCTGTCTCTAAATGAAGACAGAAAAAGAGAGAGTGTGAGAGCTTGGGAAGTGTGAAAAGTGAGAGGGGAGGAGAGGCAGGAGCGGTTGCTGACAGGTGCAAAGCAAGCACCCTGTGGCCTTTCGTGAGAAAACAGAGCCTTCAGGCCGACCCTGTAGCACACAGTGAGCCTTAAGTAAGAGAGACAATCCTCTTCCCTTCAGGAAAGCCTCCTATAGAGTAGTTTTGGAAAGTTAATATTGTTTACCTATTTTGTTAAGAAGGTAAACTTGTGACCTGGAAAACAACTCTCCCATTCCCTACAGCATTCCCGTTTTGTGTGCCCGGCCATCAGGCCACCCAACACTTCCCCATCAGAGCCTCTACCTGGGAGTACGTCGGACATGAAGTTCCCATGGCTCCTGAATCCCTCCCATTTGAAAGGACAACGACACATATCTGATCTTAGGCTGTGATCACGGCAGCACCGACCAAACCAGGAACTCTGTCATCAGTTATAGTTAACGACACTGTGCCTTTGGCTTGTACCCAAAGTTCTAAGGAAAGATTTTAACACTTATAACAATGAACAAAGAAATTCTTAAAAATTTATAATATATTAAAATGTCTAGCCTTATCAACCTGCCTATCTGAAAAAGATTTTTTTTTTAAGTGTTAAGAAAATAAACGCAGCTCACTTTAGCACAGGAGAGTGCTTTGCTCTCTGGCAGCCAGAAGTGCAGATATGCAAATTAGGCCTCGCAGTCTCCCCGCCTCTTCTGGGCCTTTCATTTCAATCAGGGTCCTCCCTGAATGCGTCTCCTGGGATGAACCAGGTTGAAATTGATGCCTTTTTTATGCAAGATAACCCAAGCTTTTCAGTATCTAATCACACCCCTCACAAGCTGGAGACAATTGAATTTTACACCAATTCTGAATTTGCATGTGATATTTTGCGTAACCACAACTACACACATGTATAAAAGATAGAATCAGAGCCACATAATCTCAGGTCCAAAGGGGCTTACGTGTCATCAGACCAATGTTTACTTGCACCCCTGGGTTGTCTCTCTAACCTGCCTGAGAGTGACCTTTGTCCGCGCAGCCTCTTCAGGGGCAGGGCCCTCTCCCAAAGCTTACCTTTCCTTTTCAGACTGTGCCTTCTATGCCTCCTGGTGTTACAAAGGATAAATCCAATCCCTCAGTTGTATTTCACTTATTTTAAGTCAGTCGCCTTAAAATTCCTCAAATGTTTTCCAGAGTGAGCACATTAATCTCCATTTTGACATACACGGCACCAAAGTACCTCAATCATTCTCCTATGAACACACTTAAAATGTGTCCCTCAATGTATGGAAACTGGAACTGATTTTAAAGTGTCAGTTGTGGTCTGATTAGTGTGGGACAGGGTGACATTGTCACAGCTTGTCACCCATCTCAGCTCGAACCATATTCTTCTGCAGAAGTGCAAACGTTCCAGGGTCTCTGAGGGCCACGCTGGTCTGTACTGACACTAATGCCATGGCCTCTTCCTCACGGCTAAATAGCATCTTATCACACATTGAGAACGACTGAGTTCTTTGGACCCTGATACAGAACTCATCCAACATTGTAGTTCTTTCTTCCACCTTCACGTCACCTATGGTTTTAATTAACATGCCTGAATTCCATTTTCTCATTCAAGTCAGTAATAAGTTGAAGATTTGCCAATCTGAGGTCAGAAATCTCTCTCTCTCTCATTTCCCCTTAAAGGGCCTGGGACAATCTGCAAGAGTGCACCGGGAATGAAGAGGAACCTGAGCGAGCAATGAGCAATGGCTACTCATCTTTGCAACCCGCCCCCTACGCAGCCCCGCAGCCCGTCCTCAGCTGTCTTCGTCCTCCCTTGTGTCCCCTCGTTTTGTCTCAGTGCTCCTTTTCTCATCCAGCTGGGCTTGTCTTCCTCCCTCTGACCCAGGCTGTGGCTTCTCATCTCTGCACCACAATTCTTAAGCAATGGCTAGGTGAGGTGTACTCCACCATGAGATCGGGGGCCTGAGGTCCACCCTCGGAGTCCCCCACCAGGGTGACACTGTCCATTAGTTAGCAGTGTGGGTCAGGGGGGTGGAGTGAGCTGGTCGGGCTGCACTGCCATGCAGGCCCTGTCTCTCCATCCTTTCCGCAAAGAGCTTCCACGATTTTCTCGGACGCCTTGCTGAAATCCCAGTGGACAGCGTCTACAATCTTTCTCTCATTCACCAATGAAATTACCCTTTCAAAGCCGCAATCATTTTTCTGGCAGGAATTGTTCCCAGTGAACCCTAAGCCAGTTTGTTGGGACAGAGAATCCCTTTTTAGCAGTCGCCAACTCTTCTAATCAATTCTTTTCAGCACTGTGCTGGGAATGATGACAAGGTCACTAGCCTGCACTTCCAGGAAACCATCTTTTTCTTTGCTTGAAAATTAAAACATTTGTCCACTTCCAAGCATCAGAATCCTCTCCTACTCGCCACAGATCCTGGTTTGCAGCAAGTCTGAGGCCAAACTGGAAATTCTTCCAGCTCCCAGGGATGTCGCTTTTCAAGGCCAGACAATGAGGGACAACGAGGGCTCCTCTCCTAACCTTCTCACCTGTGCTGGGCTTTAGCCCCCTCCGAGGGAGAGCTCTGGCTTCCTCACTTGCCAGCGTAGCACCACCAGCACCTGTGCCTCTCCCCTCCTCCTGCTTTTTCCTCTGAGCAAGACTCAAAGGACTTTCCCTGCAGGCCTCATCACAGCCTCCTGCGTGGCCTGCACGGCCCGCACGGCTCCTGCACACTCGCCCTGAATCACTGCTCTGCTTCTTCTGACGTGTCCCTTCACGCTCGGCCCCTCCGCGAGCACTGTGCTGTCACCAGGACCACGTTTCTTTTTCATCAGATTATGCGTCACGTTACATATATTATTAGCAGTATTATACTGTTGCGTTTACTGTCCCTCTTGTGTCAGCTTCCCCTTTTGAAACTCCGTCCATTGAATTTATCTCTGATAACCCTTTGAAATCTTCCTTTAGAAAAATGTGACAGTAAGAGCAGTGCTTTAAGCACGTGTGGTCAGTGCTAGTATTACGCACAGCCACATACTTAATAATGACAACAGCTACCCATTTCCTTTACGCTCTACCTCTGCCACCAGCTCCCATCAGCACCCTACACAGACTGGCATTGTTATCCCCACTTTTGCAGAGACCCAGAGAGAGCATGCCTGTTGCCCAAGGCCACCCTCTGAGTAAGTGGAAAAACCAGCATGAAAGCCCAGCTCTGGGGGACTCCAGACTCATGACGTTTCCTCCTCCCTACACTGTCTGGTACGCTTTAAATTGTTTTTCTTTTTGCAGCATTTTACTCTATATGGCAAACAGAATTCTTCTTCTATAATAAAATATATATATATAAAATATAAAATAAATAATAAGGGCCGGCCC
>NW_007770625.1:0-661 GCF_000696425.1 Galeopterus variegatus | reverse complement strand
GTGTCCATTGATGGACGACTGGATAAAGGAAATGTGGTATATACACACAATGGAATACTACTCAGCCATAAAAAAGAATGAAATTCTGCCATTTGCAGCAACATGGATGAGTCTGGAGATAATTATGTTAAGTGAAATAAGCCAGACAAGGAAAGAGAAATACTGCATGTTCTCACTAATAACTGGGTGCTAAGAAGGAAAGAAGGAAGGAAAGAAGGAAGGAAAGAAAGAAAAAACCACAATACATTGAACTCTCAGAAGGAGAGAACAAACCTAAGGATACTAAGATGGGGAAGAGGGAGGGACAGGTTTTGGGGAGGGATAGGTCGGGTAAAGGGCATAAAGAAAAATCACAATTTGTAATAATGAATATGCTGATAGCAAACTTAAAAATATATAAATAAAAATAAAATAATAAATACAATAATAAAAAAATGCCCAGATTTAGGATTATAGGTGATATTATTTTTTCCATACTTACCACCTCTACCTTACCATTTTCTACAGTACACATTATTTGTATAATTTTAAAAATGGGATCATAATAACAGAAGTAAATATGCATATCCTGAGACCCAACTTTATCTATACAACAGGACAGATAAAGAGTATTCAACAACATTTAGCAAAAGTTTTAAAAAATTTACAAAAGGGAATTTTT
>NW_007770624.1:5021-5707 GCF_000696425.1 Galeopterus variegatus | reverse complement strand
CTAGTAACCACCATTCTACTCTTTACTTCTACGAGATTAATTTATTTAACTTGCACATATGAGTGAAAAAATATGGTATTTATCTTTCTGTGTCTGACTTATTTACTTAAATTAATGTCCTCCAGGCTCATCCATGTTGCTGAAAAGGACAGAATTTCATTCTTTTTATGGCTGAATAGTATTCTGTTGTGTATATACGCCACATTTTCCTCATCCATTAATCTGTTGTTGGACACTCACATTGATTCCATATCTTGGCTATTGTAACTAGTGCTTCAATAAACATGGGGGTGCAGATATCTCTTTGGTATTTCCTTTCCTTTGGATATATACCCAACAGTGGGATTATTAGATCCTATGGTGGTTCTATTTTTAGTTTTTTGAGGAGCCTGCATACTGTTTTCCATTATGGCTGTACTAAATGACATTCACACTGACAGTGTATAAAAGTTACCTTTTCTCTGCATCCTCATCAGCATTTGTTATGTCTTTTTGATAATAGCCATTCTAACTGGGGTATGGTAATATCTCATCAAGGTTTTGATTTTCATTTCCCTGCTGATTAGTGATGATGAATATTTTTCATACACATGTTGGCCATTTGTATGTCTTCTGAAAACGTCTACTCAAATTACTTGCCCATTTTTAAATCTTTTTTTTTTTTTTTTTTTTTTTTTTTTTTTTGG
>NW_007770624.1:2429-4564 GCF_000696425.1 Galeopterus variegatus | reverse complement strand
CTTTTTTAATTTTTTTTTTTTTTTTTTTTTTTTTTTTTGCTGTTGAGTTGTCTGAGTTCCTTGTATATTCTGGATATTAATCTCTTGTCAGACAAATAGTTTGCAAATATCTTCTCCCATTGTATAGGTTGTTTCTTCACTCTGCTGATTCTTTTCCTGTGCAGAAGCTTTTTAATTTGACTTAATCCCATTTGTTTATTTTTGCTTTTTTTCCCTGTGCTTTTGAGATCTTATCTGTAGAATCTTTTCCCAGAATAATGTCCTGAAGTGTTTCTCCTGTTTTATTCTAGTAGTTTCATAGTTTCAGGTGTTATATTTAAGTCTTTAATCCAATTTGAGTTGATGTTTGTATGTGGTAAGAAATAGGGGTCTAGTTTTCTTCTTCTGAATATGGATCTCCAGTTTTCCCAGTACCATATACTGAAGAGACTGTCCTTTCCCCCAAGAACATCTACTTTATTATTTTCAGGTATTTTAGCAGTAAAATCCTTTTTCAAAATAAAACCCCACATGCAACCCCAATACATAAAACTAATAAAATCAGATGTGCCTTGATAGAGGCAGAAACAGAGGGCCCTGAATGCACCTGTTCCCTTACCTTTTATCCTAAACACAGTGGATTCAGGATCACCCCACTCCTACAGAAGTCTGGAATATTTGTAACATGATGGAAAACAGAAAGCATGAGGATTTATGAGGACAGCTTTCTGAAAGATTGGCTTTCTTCCAAATTGTGTGACCTTGCGCAGGTCACTAAACCTCTTTCATTAACCTCTTCAGTTTTATTTATTTGAAAATGAGGAGTTTCAAATATTCCATTCTAAGCTTAATTTAGTTCATCTCTTTTCTATCATCAAACTTTTGGAACAGGAATCTACTTAAATAAATAGTTTTATCAAAGGTCACCAACTGTAGCAAGCTGTATTTTCAAAGATGGCAACAATAAAATCTCCCCACTTGCTCTTCTGACAGTGTGCTCTTGCCACTCACCAATCAAAAGGTAGCGTCTAATTCCCCTCCCTTTGAGCTTAATTACTCTTCTTTTAATTAGTGCTGGCTTTAGTGACCCATTTGTACAAAACACCATGAAGCATCAGAATGATATTGTGTAATTTCCTAGACTAAGTCAGAAAAGGTCATGCAACTTATAGCTACTTTCTTTGGAAATTTCACCTGCCAAATATTCCTTCTGGACACTCCCTCTCAGAAACAGTTGTGATATACCCAAGCCAGAGGAGAGGTTACCTGTCAGACCCTGCTCAACAGTCCCAGCTGAACCCTGCCTTCAAGTTATGTCAGACCAGGCACCAGATATGTAAACAAACTCCAGATAATTCCAGCCCCAGTCATTCGTGTCAGTCCAAGCCAATCAAGAATGCCAAGCTAAGGCCCCAACCCATCCCCAATATGCTTTGCCCAAATTCCTGATCAAATAACTCATGAGCATAATAAAATGGTTGCCCTTTTTTGCCACTAATTTTGAGGGTAATCCAGAATATTCATAACTCTATTACTGACTGTATTCATAACTCTATTACTGACTCCTTTACTCATTTTTCATCCTCTTCAACCTTACAAGCACCTAGTCTTTTAAACTCTGTCCCACCTTTACATTCATGAAATGGCGCATTCTGATTCTCTTCCTGCCTCAGTCTTTTTCAGTGGATTTACTTCTTCTAGCAAACTCTCAAAAGAAGACATTCCCAGAGGTCCTTTCCTATCCCCTTCCTTGCCATCTCCTCTTGACTAGCTCATGCACTGCTAGGATTTAAATGATCACTTTATTATTCTCAGTTTATTCAATAAATCATTTATTGAGCACCTACAATGTGTCAGACATTGTTCTAGGGACTGAATATATATAACTGTGCACCAAACAAACACCATCCTTTCTCTTATGGTACATACATTCTAATAAGAACAAATGGAAAAAGAACAAATAAGCATACAATAATGTAGAAATAAGTGCTACGAAGATATGAAGAAGAGTGAAGGGACAGAGATTGATGAGAGATTGGTACTATTTTACATAGGGTGGTAGTAGACGACATCTTTGATAAAATGTATTTGATCAGAGACCTAAAAGAAATGGAAGATCTAGTCCTACATATAGAGAGAGATCATTCCAGGAAGGA
>NW_007770624.1:0-577 GCF_000696425.1 Galeopterus variegatus | reverse complement strand
CAGTTATGAAGTTGGATATACGACCGTGTGAATAAAGGAAAAAGCTGGAGCTAGAGATTTAAATTAATTAAATTAAATTAAAAGTCATTAGGGTACAAACAGTATTCAAAGCCATAGGACTAGCTGACCACACCAGACAAGTCTAGATAGAGAGAGAAAGAGGTACAGGCACGAAGTCAGAAAGAATAAGGAGGATCCTTCAAGGAGACTGAGGAAGCACGGCCAGTGAAATTGGAAGAAAACCAAGAAAGAGAGGGCCTCTGAGCAAAATAAGCAAAGAAACTATTTTAATAGAGAGAAACTATGCAGTATCAGTACCGGCTGTGATGCCAAGTTAAGTGAGTACTGAGAAATTTCTTCTGGATTTGGAAACATGTAGATTGTTGATGACCTTGACAAGACCAGTTTCAGCTGACTGATAGGAACCAAAGCCTGATTGAGGTTTATAAAAGAGAAAATAGAAATCTAAAAAGAGGAGACAGCACATTCAGGCAACTCCTTCAAGGAATTTTGCTCTAATTTGCAGCAAATAAACCAAGCAGGAGGTAAATTGAAGGGTCGGGATTTTTTTTTTTTT
>NW_007770623.1:4948-5707 GCF_000696425.1 Galeopterus variegatus | reverse complement strand
TTTTTTTTTTTTTTTCGTTTTGTTCCTCTGGCTAAATAATGTTAAAATTTTCTATTCATTTTTTGGTTCAGTCATTGTATTCATTATCTCTAGAGTTTTTATTTTTGTAGTTGTTTATTTTTCTTCATCAAACTTCTCATTTTGTTTGTGCACTGTTTTCCAAATTACATTTAATTTTTTATTTATATATTCTTGTAGTTTACTGAACTTCTTTAAGAGAATAATTGTGAATTACTTGTCATTTGATAATTTCTATTTCTTTAGGGTCAATTGCTGGAGCTTTGTTAGTTGCTTTTGGAAGTGTCATGATTTTCTGATTCTTTGTATTTTTTATGTCTTTGTATTGGTATCTGAATATTTGAGGAGACAGTCACCTTTTCTGGCTTTTACAGATATTCTTTGTCAGGGATAGACCTTCATTATTTAGTCTATCCTGTGATTCTTGATGCACCAGCTGGTAATGACTCCAAGCAAGCAAAGCTTGCTTCTTGCTCTCTACATGGCCAGATTGTGACTTTTGCTCTGATTTCAGGTAGGACTGCTGCCTGGGCTTTGCTGTCAGGTGAGACCACTGGTTGAGCTCTGCAATCAGATAAAGCTGTAGGCTGGGTGCTGCACCCTAGCCAGATGGTATAGCTATTTGGGATTTGCAGTTTGACAGAGGTGCAGGCTGGGCCCCAAGTTCAAGTAGCATCACTTCTTGGGATGGACAAGACCAGCTGCTGTGCTCAGTGGAAATCCACTGTTTAGGTTTTCCTC
>NW_007770623.1:0-4655 GCF_000696425.1 Galeopterus variegatus | reverse complement strand
TCTTGGGATGGACAAGACCAGCTGCTGTGCTCAGTGGAAATCCACTGTTTAGGTTTTCCTCTCTTCCTAAGTGAGTCCTTGACTTAAGCTTTGAGACTGAGGCAAGCACATTTAAACTGCCAGGAGTGGTAAGACTTGTCTCTAAACTTTGCCAAAATGTGCTATAGTGGGAGTCTCCCTCCCTGGGCAGGGCCTTAGACTGGGCTTTGAGGAAGAGCCAAGGGCTGTTTAATTTCCCAGGTGTAGCAGAAAGAGCCCCTACACTGTGTTGCAGTGTGGTGAGTAATCACCTCCCTGGCCTGGGCAGGGCCTTGAGGTAGGTAGGGTCTGAGGCTGGAACTGGAGGCTGACTGTCTAGTGGCCAGCTCAGCTTTGCAGGTGGCATATATTGTTGGTTGGTACCTCTGGGTATCATGGCTGGCAGGTACATAGAGCCATCATCAAAATCTTTACACTGATTGCTGAGAGCTCCACCTCCTTGCTTTGATTCTAACTGACTCAGGTGATCTAGCCATGCCATTATCTCTTATATTCCCTGTGATGTGAAGCTAAAGTGGGCTTCCTGAGAAGCATCTCAGCAGGCTAGGGAAGCTGGGATTCTACCTCTGGTTCTCTTTCCACTGTAGAAACCATGAGACCTGGGAATTTCTCTCTGTGTAGCTCTGTGCCAACATGGGAGAATGAGAGGAAAATGCTATCAATGAGACCATTTCTTTTATTCTCACTCATAGTTTTTATTCAGTACTTTGGTCCCAACAGGTGTCTAAGGTTTATTCTCAAGTTTTGGCATATTACAAAGATGTCTTGTCCGTGGATAGTTGCTAGATTAAGTTTCTTTGGGGGGATAGTAAAGCCTGGGACCTCCTATTCTGTCATTTTGTTGATTCACTCATAAATCTCTTTATATATAAATAAATTTCTTTATAAATATCTAGTATACTGTATACATATATATTTATATTGCATACCCTAAGCAATATGGACTTGAACTGCATGGGATCACTTATACACTGATTTTTTCAATAAATAAATTTTTAAAAAGCTACCAGTAGTTTAGTAGCCAACTGCTAACGTAAGTACTTAAATACTTAATTACTAATTAAGCAATGAGGCAATTCCCCCATCCCCCAAGCCCCTACCCTGAGAGTGAGGGAAGAAACACAGTGTACAATGCACAGGAAAGTTATATGCACATTTTCAACTGCTTGGGGGTTTGGGGCCACAACCTCCATGTTGTTCAAGGGTCAACTGCAAATGTGTCTGTGCATATATATATATATATATATATATATATATATATGCTTGATATATCCCCTATTTATTCTTTCTCTCTGAAGAATTCTGCTTAATATAAGCTATTTAGCTTAGGAGGCAGGATCTAAATTCTGAGACCACATGTTCCTCTTTCCCAACATGTGCTCTTGGAAAATTTAATTAGCCTTTTATACCCTTCCTTTGTAATCTAGAAGATGAGCCAACATTTGTAACTTCTTGTAGGGTTTTGTTGAACATCAAATAAGACACTCTTTGTAAAGCAACTATTTTGGTGCATGGTCAAAACTCAATTTACAAGAGTACTTCAAAAAGTATATGGAAAAATTGAAATAAAAAATACAAATTCTTGTATGAACTTTTTGAAGACCCCTCATTTTTGAGGGATTGTTATAGGTATTATCCAGAGAAACTTTTGTATACATTGATTTCATATTTTAACATTTTATAACTTCTAATTTTTTTCTTCTTTTTAAATTGTAACATAGTTAAATATACATTTCTGTGGGGTACAGAGTTGGATATCATTACCTATGTGCAATATGTGAGGCACAAATGAAGATAATTAGTATATTCAACATTATACAATATAATTGTTTTTAAATTGTTGATTTATCTTATGTTTACCTGTTTTGCTCTTCATATTATGAGAATTATAAGCTCCTAAACACAGTTGTTGCAATTAAGTTGGAGACTGTAGGTCCTGATACTGAAGTGTTTGCTTATGTCCTATATGTGGGATCGTCACTGGGGGTGCGAAATTCTGAGTACAAAGATTCCAGTTGTGGTTGAAAAGAAACGTACCATATTAGTGTGTTTCCTTCTGGATAAGGAAAGTTAGAGCTGATTCATGTGCCACACATGTTTCTACAGAGGGAAAAGAATCACAGGTTAGAGACTGACAGGGAGCCACAGTAGGTGAGGTACTTTTCTCACGGACATATTCATAACAAGAAGGAGATTCAGATAAGGCTGTTAAGTAAAGGTCTAGGATAAATGAATTATACTTGATGAGAAACAGGAAGGAATACAGAAACTTTTCAATAGAGACAGTTTTTCCTACATACAGATCTACTGAAAAGGCAAAATAGCTTAAGGCTATTTTCTCACCAAAGCTATTTATTTTTTCACGAGTTATTTGAACCACAGAAGATATATAACTCCAAAGTTTATTAAAGAGTTTGGACTCAAAGGAAAAGAGAAAGAGTAAGATTGTGTCAAGGTTACACAGAGTTTATTTATAAAGTATATTTAATATTATATGCGGCCTAACTTGGAGAAAATATTAGAGTGTATGTAAAATATTAATTGTACTGTTTAAAGGCACTAATCATATAATTAATTTAAATGTATTCTAAAATATTCTATTTCATTATGAAATATTTTGAGAAAAATGTTTTTAGTTATAAATAATTGAAATTTACTAAAATGATGACTTAATGATTATAATAAATAAAACATTACCCAGAGGTGGCAAAATATGGGTTAATGACATGGCAGCATCTTAAAAGTTTGAAGGGAGATTAGAGCTCATGAATCCAATCTCATCCAGATTGTCTCAGCATTGGCATCACTTGGAAACTTGATACAGACTCTTGGGCCTGAATCAGCAACTTTGGGGGTAGTGTCCAGCAATCTGCATTTTATCAAGCCCTCCAAGTAATTTTTATGCATGCTAACCTTTGGGAACCAACAATCTTTTACTATATACTTTAATTAGGCTTTCCAGAAAACAAAACAAAACAAACAATAACATAGGATACCACGTAAATCTGAATATCAGAAAAATTTTTTAAAATAAGCACATCCCATATCACTCATGGGACATACTTATATAGTAAAGCTCATTAGTGGTTTATCTGAAGTTCAAATTTAATTCAGTGTTTTATATTTTATCTAACTGGAATGGAAAAGACTAGAGATAGATTAAGATTATTCAACTTAACTTTCTCATTTTAAACATGGGAATACTCAGATTTAAAGCAGTACAATAAAAGGCCATGTTCCAGACTAGGTTTATTTCAGGGAATAGTCTCCATGCCAAAATATGTTGAATCCTAGATCAGTGCTTTTTACTACTTCCTCTTGCATTACCTAAACTCAGTGAAGATTGTTTTAGTTGGCTTGAGCAACCATAGCAAAATAGTATAGACTGGGTAGTTCAAACAACGGAAATTTACTTTCTCACAGATCTAAAGGCTGGAAGTCCAAGATCAGGGTGCCACCATAGTTGGGTTCTGGTGAGGGCTCTCCATCTGACTTGCAGATGATTCCACCTTGCTCAATTCTCACATGATGAAGAGAGAGAGTGAGCAAGTGCTCTGGATTCTCTTCTCCTAAGGACACTAATTTCATCATGAAGGTCCCACTCTCATGATTTTATTTAAATCTAATTACTTACCAAAGGCCCCATCTCCAAATACCAACACATTGGAGGTTAGAGCTTCAATGCATAAAAATTGTGGGGAGACATAATTCAGTTCATAGCAAGGGCTTTGTTTATATCTCAAAAATGAGAAAAGAATTGCAACTTTGCCAGGAATGATACGGTTAGATATTTGATGTAAAGGAAATAAATGCTACCAATAGCACCCCAGGCTCCTGAGCCAGGGTGGTGGGGGTCTAAGGGCCTCAGTCACACCCCCTCCTGTCTGCATGTAGCCCAGCAACAACCAAGCTGCCGCTGGAAGCTGCCTGGGCTCCCCTGACAGAATGAGGGGGTGCCACACCTTGAACACAGCTCTCCTCCTTCCTCCTCCTGCCCTCTCCCTCTCTACCTTCCCCGCTCCCCCGCCCACCAACTGCTCCACAACATGTTAGAATGTAAAAAATAATAATAAAGCTAATTCATTAAAATATTAAACAAATAAATACTGAAATGCTTAATAAAATACAATTTCTTAGGAAAATTCTGGAGTATTTTTTAACTGAATTACCCACATTCATGAAATTCTAAGCTGTACAACAGTCATTGATGCCACATAATCCAGAGCATAAATTGTCTGATTATATTGTTTAGTCCAAAGTGTGTATTAATTAAAAAGAATTCATTTTTTAAAAATTAATAGACTTTAGGGCCGGCCCGGTGGCGCACTGCTACAGTGCGCCGCTTGGGAGCANCAAGGAAACATGGCAGGTTACTGTGAGACCTGAGATCTGAGTTTAGGATTCTAAACACCAGGTTATGGTGTTTCCCCCCTTTTCTTTTTCTTTGTTTTTACTATAGTTTGATCATCTTGCTTTTCAGGAAAGTCCTGGGAGGTGGCTATGATTGCCAGGTAGGACTTGCTGCCAGAGGTTCTCAAGAATTCTGCCTCATCATGGGGTTGATATCACAGTGTGCAGAGTCTGTAGAAACAGGATTAGGCCAGAGAAAGCAGACA
>NW_007770622.1:0-5707 GCF_000696425.1 Galeopterus variegatus | reverse complement strand
GGAACAAGTTTGGATGATTGTACACACAAAAAGCAACAAAAATCTCAGCAAAAACAAACAAACAAACAAACAAACAAACAAAAAATCAAAAAACCCAGCCCAATACAGGGACAGAAATAATCCATTTTCCCAGCATTGTCTGTTGTGTGGAGAGGTGTAAACTCAAAAGTTATACTATAGTTAAATCTGTATGTAATTTATGTAATTATTTATGTAATAAGCGTGCCTATAGCACATAGTATGTGCTGGTCACTCTCCAAAGTGCTATATGAATATTAACTCAGCTAATCTTCATATCAGTGCATCACCTTTATCATCTCTATTTAATGGATGGGTAAACTGAAGTCCGAAAAAATGAAGTAACTTGGCCAAAATCACATAGCTAATGGGTGGTTGGAGAAGGATTTGAAGCCAAGCAGCCTGGAGCTCCAGGGCCAATATTCTAACAACCACACGACATTGCTCCTTGCTATAGAAGCTTTTTGTTTGTAGTTATTCTTAAGAAAATGTTCAGTTAGCAACATATAACTTATTCCATTAGGAGGATTCTGTTCTCTAAACTATTTTCATTGACTTTTCATAAAGTCCTGAGTTAACAGAAGCCCTTCACATATTTTAGAGAGAAGTCGCTGAACAGGGTGATGTAATTAATAATTGCAGTCTAGAAACTTACATCCATAGTTAAGAAACCAGCTAAACAGCAGATGTTACAGGATAGTGAAGAGAAAATACTTTTTTGGGGATCAGCAAACAATACTCCAAAGTGGAGATTTCAGAAGCAGCTTCAAAAGCAAATTTTTTCCTCTGAACTTCTCTTGCCCTCCTGTGTCTCAGCTTCATTCTTCCTTGAGGCAAGCCATGGAAACTAGACTCCTCTTCCCCAAGGTGGGCCACAGAAACATACTCTAATCCTCCTGCCCCCCGCACCCCCCTTTTGCCTTAGAGCTGGCCATAAAGAAATTCTCTGACTTACTCAGTCTGACCGTGGGTTATAAGACCCCCATTCCTGAAAGGGTCCTGCCGTATGGCCAGGAGGAACGAATGCTACTCAGAGGCCAAGAAGAATCTGAATAGACAGGCATTGCTGGGTTTTCCCACTCAACTTACACTATTCTCGTCTAACACATTTCTACACAGCTGTGCCTGCTTCTTAGAACCTAAGCATAAAAATGGACAGTTTTTCTTATATCTTTGTTTCTTCATTCTGAAGGCTCTTGTGTCATGTAAAACTATGATACAATAAAGTTTGTTATGCTTTTTCCTCCTATTAATCTAAATTTGTCAGTGATTTTTATTAATGAACCTTCAGGAATGAAGAGGAAGTTTTCCCTTGGCTCCCATAACTTCATTCCCTTTTATGCCCCAGAGGACTCCTACTTTACAGAATGTTTCCAGCTCCTTTTGGAAATAATCCTTCCTTTTTATCCCCTTATGTGTCCATTCAGTGTTTTTTTTTTTTTTTAAGTTCAATTCAACCACTATATATTAAGTACCTACCATAGGTTGGAAATTGTGCTTAGGAAGTCAAAGAGAAAGACTTGGCCTCTGCCCTTGAATTTCTGACAGCCTAATTCAGATTTCTAAAAGTAAAGCCTTTTCCTCACGTGAGACAACAGACTGCTATCAGAGTTTATCAATAAATTTTCATTAAGAAGCAAGATCTCTCAATCTCTCATCTTTCTCAAGAGACCATCCGTGATTTTCATCACATTTTTTACTTTTGAAAAATGAAAGATTTGCTGTGAGTGAAGTATAGTTGTGATATTCAGAAACACTTCTCATTTAAGAAAAAAAATCTGTCATTACTTTTTGAACTCACTTGGAACTTGAGAACTGAGATCCTTCTTTTTCTTAATGTCTTGTTTATCTCACTGACCCTGAAACCACAGATGCAGAGGAAGCTGAGCTCCTGACCACTTGTCTGTTAACTGCCATTTCCCTTTCTCTCATATCTTGAGCAAATCTGAGTGCTGTGCTAGCACACCAAGGATCTCTTTCTCAGTTTACATTTATTGCCTTTTTTTTTTTTTTTGTCTTTTGTCGTGTCCGGCAACGGATCGCAACCCTCAGTGTCAAGCTCGTACTGGACCGGGACCGGCAACGGGATCGCAACCCTCGGTGTTGCTCCCGCACCTCGCTCAGCCAGTGAGCGGGAACTGGTCTGTATGTGGGATCCGAACCCTTGGCGGGAGCGCCGCCGTGCTCCCAAGCGGCGCACTGTAGCAGTATGCCACCGGGCCGGCCCCATTTATTGCCTTTTTATTAGAAACTTTCTTGCCTAGTGGTCTCCTGAATATAGATTAGAAATCAGCAACGACAAATGTTTTCTCTGGTAAGCAATTGCTTTGGTACATGAACTAACAGGAACTAGTGGTACTTCCTGAGAATGAGGCCCTCTTTTTCTGTTAAAGATTCTATGTTTTCTCTTCTTTAGATCTCATGCACTGCACAAATATTTGTACAATGTATGATGATGTGTTACAGGAGGACGTATGCTGGGTATTGGTTTCAACCTCCTAATTTCATGTGTATGGTACTTTCCTCCATTAATGCCTTGGTACTTCCCATCTAGTCACATTATTAAGTGGTCCTTATGTGCTCTATGCATATCACAGATGAAACTGAGCAGGTGTCTTCTCCTTGATAAAGCCCCTCAAAAATTTAGATGTAAGTGACCTGTGGCCTTGGTCCCCCAAATTAAAGTGATTTTAAATCTGGGAACTGGGCTCTCCAATTAACAATTAGAGGGCTGAATTTTACAACTAATGATCAAGGACTGGAGAACATAGAAACAGCAGAGCACATGGGATATAGCCTTAGCAATAAGGAGGAAGCCACTGGACTCCTAGGATCAAAGACACTATCTTGACATGTATCCTTGAGATGTTTTTACAGGAAATGCGACCCAAGTTTTCCCACCAGATGAAAATGCTGACCAAATGTGGACTACAAGGACACCAGACTGATTGGAGCTGGAAGATGATGGACAGGGTCCCAGGGCTCTTCCTTTGTCTTCTGAAATTCAACCAATCAGAACAATCCACAGGCTATTCACCCAGCCCTAACCCCAATCCACAAGTTTATCCTTTAAAAATCCTTGCTTATAAATTGTTGAGGAGCTTGTGTTTTTTGCAGCATTAGGTGCCCCTGCTCCAATTACTTGGCCTTGTATTTAAATATCTAATTTCTCTCACTGCAACACAATGTCAGTGTCTTACTTGCGCTCACGTGAGTAGACCCAGGTTTGGTTCTATAACCCAGATAGAAAATTTCAGGTTTTGTGGAAAGCTTTAACATTCACTTGATTTATCATCCATCTTTTGCATCCATGGGTGTGCCAGCTCATGCTTAAAATACTGTTAGAATGAATGGATGAGAGTGACACTACTAATAATTATGTTGGCACAATAGACGTAAGCTGGGACTGTCTTTGGTAAGCCAGAATAGACCTAGAGTAATTTAAAGAGAGAACAAACATAGCTACTGTCCATTAAGAACCTAGGGATTATCAGAGGGCCTGATGAGGGTGTTTATGCGATTGCCCAGACAGAGATCGGACCTCCAAGTATAATTGTAGTCCTGAAACAAATTTATTTTTGTGTTTAAAGGTCAAAATAATCAGATTCCAAATAGGACTCTGCAGACAAAACCCCTGGGTCTTCTCCTTGACATTTTGGTGTCTCAGGGGCTTGTATGAACATTGATAACTACTTCCATGAAGACCATGGAGGGAGATTTTGGGACCAGAAAAGCTTTCTCTGCAGTGTCTCAAAGTCTCTTTAATTAGCTCCATTAACAAGGGAATGAGAAATCTCAGGCCAATACTAGATTTGGCATAAATCCCAGGGAAATTCACAACTTTCTTATCAGTTTAGGGTTAGCCACCTGGAATCATCTCAACTGACAGTGGGGGATAATTTACAAGGCTATAGGGGAGAAAAAATTCCACTTCCATGCTCTTAGGATCCTGGCTGGGCCTGAGAATTAAATGGACATAAGATAAACAGGAGAGAAGCAAGCAAATTTATTTAAGTTGTAGTGGCACAGGAGCCCTCATAAGAAAATGAAGACTCAAAGAAACAGAGTTAAGCACTCATATACTGAGTTGGGCAAAGAGTTAAGTTGTGAAGTGTGATAAGGCAGAGTGGCTCGGGCTAAGGCAGTGTCGGGCAGGAACCTCAGATCCTTCTGCCCCTTCCTGTGCAGGTGGTGAGTCGGGTAATTGAAAGAACATTCTGGCAGCTTTATGCAAGGCAGACATACTTTTATCTTTAGATACAAGCTTCTCAGACTTGAGCTCTCCGTACTCCACTGACCCTCCATGCTCTGCTGACCTTCCGTGCTCTGCTGACCAGCAGTTCAGAGCAGTTGTCTCTGTTATATTACAAGATATATATTGCACAATAGTGGCCACAAGCCAAGTGCATAACATAACTACAGCAAACGTGCTGAATCAATAAATGGGCACACATGCGCAGTTACACTACTCTATTATAACTTGCTTCTAATGAATGTGCTGAATCTTGCCCATTTGTAACAGATGTGAGGCGAGTGAGCCTGACTAAGCTGTTCTTTATTTTACACTGGTTTTACTTTCCTTACAGATAGTTAATTGGATGAAGTAATCAGGAAGATAAGGGTTAGTTTAACAAGGTTTGTTTCACGGATTTTTCTCAGCTCCAACTTTCCTTCTTGATAAGAATGTTATTTTATAGGGAAGACATCTTTCACATGGAACTTTCATCACCTGCTTTTAAGAAACAGAATGAAGGTCTAAATGATCTCATAACTGCTGTTTTTGTTTGTTTATGTTGTTTTTTAAAGTGCCTTTAATTCAAAATAGTCAATATGCCAGAGCAGTTTATTTTGGGGTGGTATATTCTTAACTCCTTCAAGCCTAGAAGCCCCAGACATACCTGGTTAGGTATCAGAATGGACAACCTTCTCAGCCAACGTTTGCCACGTGTGTGACACATTCACCTAAGATTTACTAAGTGCCTATTATTACCTTACTCTTACCTCATTTAATTCTGTGTCCCCCACGCAACTGCTCTTCTTGCCTCAGGCTCCTAAAGCTAAGGGATTCTACTAAGGTGACAGCTGAGCTAGGACTTGCTTAGGGACTCCTAGCCTGGTCCTCTTTCTTACTCTGCCACCTACTGGTGCGAAGCAGATGAGCCCTGAGATGTCGGGAAGGTCCAGGGTTGGGCCACTCATTTTCCTCCTCCCTTGGCAGTTCTTGGGTATCCACCTCCCCTTCGCTAAAGTACTGCAGCAGGCGAGCCTGAAACAGAAGCTGCCAAGTGAGAAGCTGCTAAAGGCCCATGCCTGACCACTGCCACAGGAGCGACAGGAAAAGGCTCGCTCTGCCTTCTCGCAACATTGAGGCGGCTGCTTGGGCAGCCCGTGCCCGTACTCAAGATGGCGGCGTCGGCGACACCCTGCCCTTCTCCAAAATGGCAACCGTCGGACCCGCCTCCCTGGGCGCCAGGGTCATGTGACACACACAATGGCTGAGCCCCAACTTCAGGCTTCCCAGCAACGCCGTGTGAAAGTCATGACGGCCGCCGCGGGTTCGGCGGGCCGTGCGGCGGTGTCCCTGTTGCTGTGTGCGCTGCTGGCGCCCGGGGGCGCGTACATACTCGACGACTCCGACGGGCTGGGCCGGGAGTTCGACGGCATCGGCGCGGTCAGCGGCGGCGGGGTG
>NW_007770621.1:3561-4720 GCF_000696425.1 Galeopterus variegatus | reverse complement strand
TAATTGAGCTCAATTAGTGTCATTTAAAGATAACACTGGCTTTGGACATTCCTCTTAACTTATTTACTCTGGGCCAAAGGTTAGCTTTATATAGATTCTTAATGATGTACTCCCAATATTTTATTATGAAAAATTTCAATGCAAAAAAGTTGAAAAAAAAATTTTTTTTTTGTCCTTTTTGAGACTGGCCGCACCACGCTCAGCCAGTGAGCGCTGTGAACGCACCGGTCATCCCTATATAGGATCCGAACCCACAGCGGGAGCACTGCTGCACTCCCAGCACCGCACTCTCCCGAGTGCGCCATGGGCTCGGCCCAAAAGTTGAAAAAATTTTATTGTGAACAGCTATCACCCAGATTTTACCATTAACATTTTAATGTATTTGCTTTATCAAATACTTTGATTTTTTTTGAAGCGTGAGAAAGCTTAGGAATGCTTTAGAATAGCAAAACAATATACCCTGCATCCCACAGGATATAATCAGACTAAGAGAAGTTTCAGAGTTAAAGTACTTATCACTTCCCACACAGGTATGTATAGCCAACCGTTTTTTTTTTTCTTTTTATTGATTATACATATTCATGGTGCACAGGGCTGACTGTCAACATCTGTGCCCAAGATGTGGCAATCAGATCAATGCTATCAGCATGCCCACCACCTCAAACTGCAATTATTCCCTGTGTCCCCCACCCAAACTCTCCCCAGCCCCCCTCTCCCCCACCGCCCCGCCCCTGCAATCCTAGGTCTGCTCTCTCCCTCTGCAAGTTCAACACACAACCATTGTCTTTCTTTCCTTCCTCCTTTCTCTTAGCTCCCACTTATGAGTAAGGACATGTAGTATTTTTCCCTCTGTGCCTGGCTTATTTCATTTAACATAATTTTCTCTAAGCTCATCCATGTTGCTGCAAATGGCAGAATTTCATTCTTTTTTTATGGCTGAATAGTATTCCATGGTGTACATATACCACATAAAGGACATTTAGGTTGGTTACATATTTTATCTATTGTAAATAGAGCTGTGATGAACATGGGAGTGCAGGTGTCCTTTTGACATGACTTCCATTCTTTTGGGTATATACCCAGAAGTGGGATTGCTGGATCATGTGGTAGACCTATTTGTAGTTGTTTGAGAAACCTCCATACTGTTTTCCATTGTGGC
>NW_007770621.1:0-3513 GCF_000696425.1 Galeopterus variegatus | reverse complement strand
TGAGCGCACCGGTCATCCCTATATAGGATCCGAACCCGCAGCGGGAGCGCTTCTGCGCTACCAGCGCCACATTCTCCCGAGTGCGCCACGGGCTCGGCCCAAAAGTTGAAAAAATTTTATTGTGAACAGCTATCACCCAGATTTTACCATTAACATTTTAATGTATTTGCTTTATCAAATACTTTGATTTTTTTTTGAAGCGTGAGAAAGCTTAGGAATGCTTTAGAATAGCAAAACAATATACCCTGCATCCCACAGGATATAATCAGACTAAGGGAAGTTTCAGAGTTAAAGTACTTATCACTTCCCACACAGGTATGTATAGCCAACCGTTTTTTTTTTTCTTTTTATTGATTATACATATTCATGGTGCACAGGGCTGACTGTCAACATCTGTGCCCAAGATGTGGCAATCAGATCAATGCTATCAGCATGCCCACCACCTCAAACTGCAATTATTCCCTGTGTCCCCCACCCAAACTCTCCCCAGCCCTCCTCTCCCCCACCGCCCCGCCCCTGCAATCCTAGGTCTGCTCTCTCCCTCTGCAAGTTCAACACACAACCATTGTCTTTCTTTCCTTCCTCCTTTCTCTTAGCTCCCACTTATGAGTAAGGACATGTAGTATTTTTCCCTCTGTGCCTGGCTTATTTCATTTAACATAATTTTCTCTAAGCTCATCCATGTTGCTGCAAATGGCAGAATTTCATTCTTTTTTTATGGCTGAATAGTATTCCATGGTGTACATATACCACATAAAGGACATTTAGGTTGGTTACATATTTTATCTATTGTAAATAGAGCTGTGATGAACATGGGAGTGCAGGTGTCCTTTTGACATGACTTCCATTCTTTTGGGTATATACCCAGAAGTGGGATTGCTGGATCATGTGGTAGACCTATTTGTAGTTGTTTGAGAAACCTCCATACTGTTTTCCATTGTGGCAGCACTAATTTACAGTCCCACCAACAGTGTAGAAGGGTTCCCCTTTCTCTGCATCCTTGTCAGCATTTGTTATTCTCTCTGTTTTTCATAATAGGCAGTCTAACTGGGGTGAGATGATATATCAATGTGGTTTTAATTTGTATTTCTCTGATGATTAGTGATGTTGAGCATTTTTTCAAGTACCTGTTGGCCATTTGTATGTCTTCTTCGGAAAATGTCTAATCAGCTCCTTTGCCCATTTTTAAATTGGGTTATTTGTATTTTTACTGTGTAGCTGTTTTAATTTCTCATATATTTTGGATGTTAGTCCCTTTCAGACCTATAGTTTGCAAATATTTTCTCCCATTCTATACACTGTCTTTTCAGTCTGTTGATTGTTTCCTTTGCTGTGTAGAAGCCATTTAGTTTGACGTAATCTCATTTTTCTTTTGTTGCTTGTGCTTTTGGGGTCTTGTTTATAAAGTCTTTGCCCAGTCCTACTTCTTGAAGTATTTCCACTGTTTTTCTTTAGTAGTTTTATAGTTTCAGGTCTTATACCTAAGTCTTTAAACCATTTTGAGTTGATTTTTGTCTTACGATGAGAGGTGCTGATCTAGTTTCATTCTTCTGCATATGGATAACCAGTTTTCCCAGCATCATGTATTTATTTATTTATTTTTGTCTTTTTTCGTGACCGGCAACGGATCGCAACCCTCAGTGTCGCGCCCGTACTGGACCGGGACCAGCAACGGGATCGCAACCCTCGGTGTTGCGCCCGCACCTTGCTCAGCCAGTGAGTGGCCGGTCTGTATGTGGGATCCGAACCTTCGGCGGAAGCGCCGCTGCGCTCCCAAGTGGCTCACTGTAGCAGTGCGCCACCGGGCCGGCCCCCAGCATCATTTATTGAAGAGACAGTCCTTTCTCCAACATACATCCTGTTGCTTTTGTCAAAGATCAGTTGGTTGTTAAGTATGTGGGTTGATTTCTGGGTTTTCTCTTCTGTTCTCTTATGCCAGTACCATGCTGTTTTGGTTACCATAGCTTTGTGGTATAATTTGAAGTCAGGTAGTGTTATGCTTCCAGCTTTATTTATTTATATTTGCTCAGGATTGCTTTGGCTATTTGGGGTCTTTTATTGTTCCACATGAATGTTAGGATTTGTTTTTTCTATTTCTGTGAAGAATGTCATTGGTATTTTGATGGGGATTACATTCAATCTGTAGATTGCAATGGGTAGTATGGACATTTTCACAGTGTTGATTCTAATCCAAGAGCATGGAATGTCTTTCGGCCTTTTTGTGTCTTCTTTAATTTCTTTCAGTAGTGATTTGTAGTTCTCACTGTAGAGATCTTTCACCTCCTTAGTTAAATTGAGTCCTAGGTATTTTATTTTTTTGGTGACTATTGTAAAGGGGCTTACTTTCTTGATTTCTTTTTCTGCTAGTTTGTTATTGGAGAATAAAAATGCTACTGACTTTTGGGTGTTGATTTTGTATCCTGCAACATTACTGAAATTGTTAATCAGCTCCATGTGTTTTTTGGTAGAGTCTTTAGGTTTTTCTATATAGAATCATGTCATCTGCAAACAGGGACAATTTGACTTTATCTTTTCCAGTATCGATGCTCTTTCTTTCTTTTTCTTGCCTGATTTCTCTGGCTAGTACTTCTAACACTATGTTAAACAGGAGTGGTGAGAGTGGGCATCCTTATCTTGTTCCTGTTTTTATCAGGAAAACTTTTGGCTTTTCTCCATTCAGGATGATATTGGCAGTGGGTTTGTTGTATATGGTTTTCATTGTGTTGAGAGACTTTGCTTCTATACCTAATTTGCTGACAGCCTTTATCATGAAGGGATGTTGAATTTTGTTGAGTGGTTTTTTTTTGCATCTATTGAGATAATCATATGATTTTTGCCCTTAATTTTGTTGATGTGGTGTATCACATATATTGACTTGTGTATATTGAACCATCCCTGTGTCCCTGGGATGAATCCCACTTGATCACAGTGTACAATGTTTTTGATGTGTTGCGCTGTATTCTGATCACTAGTATTTCTTTGAGGATTTTTGCATCTATGTTCATATCAGAGATATTGACCTGCTATTGTACTTTTGTCTGGTTTTGGTATCAAGATGATGAGTTTGGGAGACTGGCCTTTGTTTCAATTTTTGGAATAGTCTGAAGAGAACTGGTATTAATCCCTCTTTAAAGGTTTGGTAGAATTCAGCAGTAAAGCCATCTGGTCCTGGGCTTTTTTTTTTGTTGGGAGACTGCAGATTACTGTTTCAATCTCATTGCTTGTTATTGGTCTGTTCCTGTTTTCTGTATCTTCTTGGCTCAGTATTGGTAATTTGTATGGGTCAGAAATGTATCCATTTCCTCCAGGTTTTCAAATTTGTTGATGTATAGTTGTTTGCAATAGTCTCTAATGATTCTTTGTATTTCTGTGGTATTGGCTGTGATGTCTCCTTTTTCATTTCTGATTTTTGGTATTTGGGTCTTTTTTTTTGTTAACCTAGCTAATGGTTTGTCTATTATGTTTATCTTCTCAAAAAAACAACTTTTTGTCTCACTGATCTTCTGTATCATT
>NW_007770620.1:0-5707 GCF_000696425.1 Galeopterus variegatus | reverse complement strand
GGGGGTGGGGATGGGGTGAGGAAGTTAACTTAATGCACAGTGGCAAAGGGTGGGGGAATTTAACCATGTGGCATGCAAACTATGAAGTGGAGACTGTGGCTGAGATGCTGGGTCTCTGAGTTGGGCCGGCTGCAGACAGATCAAAGAGCCAGCTGGAAAAACGCAGCCAAGCTGGGCTCTGAAAACAAGCCGGGAGAAGGAACGCAAACCTGCTCTTCACCCCATGGGTACATGCAATGGCGTTGTATAAAAGAGCCTTGTAGTGAAGACACCTTCTACACCCCCCAAACACACAGGAACGTTCACTCTCATATCACTCACCCCCCAACACCACTGTTCTCACAAGCACTCGCACCCCAGACCCAGTCGGCCTCCAAGTACTGTGCTCACAGCCACTATTTGATACACATTCATGGCTATTAAAAAAAAATGCTCCAAATGTCATGGCTGCAGGGGGCATTCAAATACATTTTATCAATGGGGAAACTGAGGCTCCAGTTGGACTGGACTCAGACACACTGGTGAGCTAGTCCGTGATGATTAACAGACTTGCCCTGCCCAGCTGCTCTCTCATCACCTCTCTGCCAACCCTCTACCTTCCCCACCCTCCACCCACCTCCTGGCAGCTCAAAGTTTGATTCTAAATTTCATCTTAGGACAGCTCAGAGAGAAACCTTGTCCAACAGGCAGCATGTGCGAGCGGCTGGCCAGAACTCACAGGCAGTGAGCAAAAGCCTGCCTATATTTCTGTAAACCAGCACAGCTGCACACTTCTGGCTGAGGCATTCCGAGGTCTTTCCCTGAAGACCTCAGCCAGTGACCAGCTTCCCACCTCGTGGGAACCCTGTGCGCATAGGACTTGTCTGGATGAAGAGCTTGAGAGGGCCTGTCCAAGCCTAAGCCTGTTGCATGAGAAACCTGCTGGGGTGGAGACCAACACCCTTCCCTGCCCTCACAGCAGCCTGGAGCCAGGCCCACGTATGCAGGAGCCTTGTCAAATCACCCAACGCCCAACATCCACTCCCCCAGCCCCTCAGGGACACCATGCAGTCCCAACCAGTCATGCCCCTCAGGACTTCAAGTTGTGCTTTTTCTAAGGGATTGCTGACTTCTGCTGTCCTCCCCTCCTTCCCTGACGCCCAGCGCTTCTCTTGACACCTCCGAACCTGTCTCTTCACCCCACAGCAACCATCCTAGTCATCAGTGGACGGAAATAACTTTGCATGACGGCTCTTCTGATGCTGCCATCTTTTGTGTTGCTCAAAACAACAAAACGAATCAGACTCTTGGCGCCTGATTGAAGCCTAATTGGAAATCCAAAGTGGCACTAAATGTTATGGTCTAAATAAAACACATTCAATTACCGAAACTCAACACAGAAAGCACGAGGGAGAGCTACAGAAAGGGCTAAAGAGCAAGCTGCAGAGTTTGGGGTGTCACTTCGGGGCCCTGGCATTTGGCTGGACGAGCCTCAAGATTGCGAGCCCAGGAGGCTCTCCTGAACCTAAGAGCCCTGAGGTGTGGGGGCCAGTGAGCTGACACCAGTGCCTCACGTGTTCCACACCTGCCCTCCTTGCAGGCTTTTCCTCTGCCAGACAGGCCAGGCTGTGGACGGGGTGGGAGCCTGGAGGGAGGGGAGTCTGAAGGGGCTCCTCAAATGGGCCACTTTTGTGGGTGGGGAGGGCGGAAGGGCCAGAAGCTTTGCAAGCACATAGACCTGCACCTCACTCTTGGCTCTGCCTCTTAAAGGTCGTGAGAACCCCTTGTTCAGGTCACTCAACCTTGCTGCACGTCAACTGTCCTATTGGGGTGACAATACCTGTCTTTCCAGGTTGCTATAGGAGGAGAGATAATGCGGAGAGGCCTGTGGCTTGCTGTACAGGGAAAACGGCAGCAGTAACTCCCTCGGGAGTGGTGCTTTCTCTCCCTCCACCCTGACTACCAGAGGCACTTCCTCTGACTATCCCTGTAGGGCCTGGGGCAGTGTTTGCTTTCCTTTATTGGTTTTTCAAACAAAACAGTGCACTACTACAATCTCCTTGGGGGTGTTAAGTGAGGTGTTACTGAGACTATGCTGGTTTCCTGGAGCCTTGAAAGCCACCCCTGAGCCTGTTCCTTAATTTGGAACCCAGTGGGGGAGAGCAGGAGAGGAGGTGCCTTTTTCAGCCAGATGGCAGCCAGGGGGCGCTGTCTCGGGAAGCCCCAGGAGGTGTGGATTTGGCTTCAGAGGTGTGGGGTGGAGTCCCAGACCTGCTGTTTGCCAGCTTGTGGCCCTGGGCAAATGACTTAGCCAGACTGAATTTCGGTTTTCTTATCTGTTAAAAAAAGGCAAGGATAATAATACTTATCTCACAGGACTGTTGCATTAGCTGAGGTCATGATTTAAACTAACATAAGGAAAACAGGACGTAAATATTAGATTTCAACACTTCTTAAATAAGGTAGAGCTGAGAGGCAAGGCTGGGCGGTTTCGTTTCTTTTCTAGGTGTGCCTATATGCAGAGCATGATCTGCAGGGCTGGGCCTGGGGATGAGGCCTGGGGGCACAGCATAAATATATAATTACTACTACTCACATTTATTAAGCAGGTAGTAAGTGCCAGGGGCTTTTCAGAGTGCTTTTTTAATGTCTTAATTCATTTAATTTAATCCTCAAGCAGATGCCATGATTACACCCCTCTTACAGATGAGGTAACTGAAGCACAGAGAGGTGAAGCAACTTGCCTGAGGTCACACAGCAGTGAGTGGTGGAGCTAGGACTTGAAGCAGGCTGGCAGGGGGGACTCTTGAGTCCATGCTTTTCATGGCTGTCATTGGTCATAGTCCATTGATGTCTGCTTTTGTATACTTGAGCTTGGTACACCCTCCCTTCTCTGAAGTCACTGTTCCTGCAGATCTCTGTCTCCTTTTCCACAAAGTAAAGGACTGCTGGTCTTCACTAGATAATCTCTGGGGCTCAACCAGCTCTGGATTCCTGTGTCAGGGAAAAGGTGAGTCCTCTGCCTGAGTGACCCCAAGTATGGAGGAAGAAAGGCAGGTCCCCTCCTGGTTGGTATGAGTCACTTCAATCACTGAGCACATTGTATGTCTCTTCTATAGCACTGTTCACCTTGTTTTGTTATTTATCTGTCATTCCTCCCCTCCAGAATATGACTGCATTGAGGGCAGGGATTCTATGTTATTTATCTCTACACGAAAACACACTTAATAGTGCTGTTGTTGCTTTTGAAAAGAGCAGAAAGAAATTGAGAAGGTACCGATCTTCATTGGGTACCTATTTATAAGATCTTGCTGGAACATTACTTAGAAAGACAGCCCTATCTACATCTGCATATGCAAATGACTTGTCAATGGACAGCTCTATGCATTATACATGGTAGATGCTTAACAGTCTGTTGAATGAATGAGGTGATGTATGCAAATGATACGCAAATCTTTCCCTATTTTAATTTGACCCTTGGGAACATCTTCAGGGACTCTCTTGGGCCTAGGTTGTTTTTAATTTTTTTTTAATTAAAAGTTTTTAAACACAACCAGTGTTCTCTCTTGCCTGTGGTGAGTGAAGCTGTTGTCAAATTGGGAAAAGAAGTCTGGGCTGGACCAGGTTAATCGGCATGGACCCTGGTTCTTCTGGTAGGTTGGGTGATGACCTAAGCAAACGGCTCTGCTGTCTGGGCATCGGTTTCCTTGTATTTAAAAGATTGGGGGAGGGTAAGTTTCCTCCTGGTATTGGGACACTATGATTTCCCATTTCTCTATCAGAGAACATCACTCTGGGCACTTGGAATGTCAGTCTTCAGCAGTATCTACCTAGAAAGAGAAATCAAATCCCTTGCCAAGGATTAGAGAAAGAGTCTCCAGTCCCCCTGCCCATTTACAGAAATGAGTTTTTTTGGCACCAGTTGTCCCAGCCTGGGCATTGTGTTCAATCATTCTTTTCCAAACCAAAGGATTTTAAAATAAGAGGCTGGAGTTTTCTCTCGTAAATATGAGCCAAGAGTCTGATTAATAGGGTGGGTTCGAATTTCCTTTCTCTCATGTGAAAATATTTGTAAAAAATACTCCGAAAAGAATACGAATAGCCAGGGAATCAGCTCCTTGTGAGCCTCTTTGTCCCTTGACATTTGAAATGGGGGAAGGAAAGAGGGAAAATTTAAACCCAGGCTGGAGGTGGTCACTGCTCCCTGCATCTGCACCCACAGGAGGCGGGATTCTGTCCTTCCTTTGGGAAAGGCACTGAAATGAGTCCTCAGCTCCTGACCACACTGGGGTCCTGTCCTTAACCAGAAACACATGTGCATCAAAGGCCTGGATTGAAAGTGACACGTTTTAAAACAAAAGTGCAGCAGCAATTCGCTTATCCTCACTTTCCTAATCCGAAAACTCTGTAATTCTCCCCAAAGCCCCTCAGGTTCAACTCTAGCCCCTGCCCCCTCACATCCCCTCCTCCCCTGCAGCCCAGCCAAGGCCTCCCAGCCCCGGCAGAAGGGAGGTCTCCTGTTACTGAGCCTTCATCCGCCTTGTAAAAATACACCTTGGCATGCTCTGGCTGCGCCCTGGGAAGCCTTATCGCCTGGACTAAACAAATGTGTGCAATCAAAATAATAGTTCGAGATGTCAAAATAAATGAGCAGGGGACATCTGGAAGTGTGGTTCCGCATGTTTCTTCTCTCCCTCCCTCAAGGTCTTTAGATGCTTCAGGGCCTTGGCAGTTCAGTAGCTTTGGCTACAGGTAGAAGACTGGCTACAGGTAGAAGACTTACTTCCTCACACATCATGATGGTCCCTTTGAAAATGGTTCCTATTTTTGGCCCTAGATCCAGGTTAGTAGCTGACAGGGTCTCCTCCAAACCAAGGAAACTAAAATCAGTTCTTTGTGAAGCCTCTGGACATTGTTGGGATGGCATGCTAGTGGTCTGTCCTGTCCTTCTGTCCCTTCCCTGACCCCACACATTTGTCAACCAATGCAGGAAACTTCCGGTGGGGAGGGGTCTCTCCTGCATTTAAAGACATTCAGGAAAAAAAATGACTTCACAATCTTTCAAAATAATTTTTGTTTCTGATAACTGCAGGCCAAAGTCCTCCTCACCTCAGTTCTCTTAAATTACTTAAGATGGAGTGGTTAAAAAGTCAGTTTCCTGTACTCCATGGGGTGAGGTCCCTCTGCCTTCAGAAGGTGAGTCACTGAGGACTACTGCTCCTGAATGCACTGGGACAATACTGCCACAGGAAGACTGCCCCAGAGGGCCACTAAAAATCAGCATGCCCTTGATGGGGCAATTCCAGGCAGTGTGATCCTGCTCCCAATGGATTCCCACGAAGGCTCCCAGGAGCACTTTCAGGACCCAAAGACATTTGATGTGGACCTCACTTGGGACTTGCACAACCTTCAGCACATCAACAGCAAGCTCTAAAGCTACTGATGCTTCCCCAGGTGCTTCCGCATGCGTTTTGGGAAATCAAACCAGTTCTGATGACTCTGGAGCCAGCTGCTGCGTGTCACACAATGCTTCAAGGGGAAGCTAAATGGGATGTCTCGGGGACTCATACTTCTCATCTGGGGTCGGAAAGAGAGATCTCTGAAATCCTCACCACCTCTGGTGCTCTGCGGGCCCATCTCCTTGGCAGACAGGGAACCAGGAACTCACTCTGTGACTTCCAAAAGCAAATCAGAAAAAGGCAATGCAATTTCCACCTCATCTGTGGGG
>NW_007770619.1:4784-5707 GCF_000696425.1 Galeopterus variegatus | reverse complement strand
CTGTAAGCCACTCTTGACCACAAGAAAACCCCAACCCAGGCAAAGAATAGGAAAGTGAATAATTTTTCAAGAAAAATGGAAATGCCCCAATTTAGATTACTCAGGCAAAAGGAGATTTTATTTGCTCCAAAATGTGCCTCATGGCCTCCAGTGTTCTCTGTATAATTTGATAGCAGTACCAGCCAGGTGTATTTTCATTTTTTTCTATTTTTTCTCTGTTTAATAAGCTCTCAGTCTGTTGAATCTAATAGGTAAACTATATATCTTTTCAATCACTTAACTATAGCGATCCTCTTTCCATATTGGTAAATACCAGTGCTACTAACGTTACTACATGACTTTTATTGAGGACTTACTCTATGCAAAATCCTCTGCCACGCATTTTCTAGCACTGTTTCATTGACTCCCTACCGCAGCCCTGTGAAGACGTCATCATTGTCTTCATCCCATGGACGAAGAAGTTGAGGTCAAGAGAAACTAACCGGCTTGCTAAGGTCTCATAGCTTGTGAGTGGAAGAGGTAGAATTCAAAGCCAGGCAATTTGATTCTTTTAAGCACTATTATTTCACCCTCCCCCCTCCGCAAATATACTGCATCTTTTTTTTGTGATTGTACTTTTTGTGATTCTTTTGTAGATGTACAATGATTAATTTCGCCAGTACCATGATGTTGTACACTTCAGCTGTTTCCAGTTTTCACTACTGCAAACTGTTGCAATGCATGTCCTTGTGGTCAAATCTTTTTTTTTTTAATTTAATTTTATTTTATCACTATATAATGTGGTTGATTATTGTGGCCCATTTCTGGATCCTTCCTTCCCCTTCATCTCCCCCGCCCCTCCCAACAACCTCATATCTGTTCACTTGTCTTAACAACTTCAAGGAATTGTGATTGCTGTTTCTTCTTCCTTCCCCCCACCAGTT
>NW_007770619.1:2270-3867 GCF_000696425.1 Galeopterus variegatus | reverse complement strand
CAGCTTGCACTTGACCTCAGGCCTCTCTGAGAAGGCTGACCCTCCATTTGTGCCCTGGAGATCCTGCAGGTCCCTATCATTCACTCACTCTCAGGGGCCCTTGGCCTCACCAGTCCTAGCAGAGCTCCTCAGGAATCAGACTGTGAGATGGAGAGTGGTGTGCAGGCCGCTTGCTAAAGAGTGCCTTTGGGAACAGTGCCTACATAGAGCAGGGATGGCCTCAGCAAACCCCACGGGGAGTCTGCAGTTCAAGGGCCCTTCCAACTGTTCTGAGCTGGTCAGGATGGCCAGGCTTTCCACTCTCACGGCAATCAGCCACTGGGCCAGGGACTGCTGGGGAAGGGATGCGGTCATGGGCTGGGTGGCTCCCTGACCAGACTCAGAGGCTCTGACGGCTGGAGACCTCCTGCTGACAGTCCTCTCCCCACTGGGGCAGCAGGTTGGAAGGAGAGGCTGGCCGGCTAGTCACTGTGTCCACTGCACCCCTCCTCCAGGTTGTCTCCATCTTCAAGGAAACTTGACTGGACCCTGTGGTCACTTCTCAGTTTGCCTCCACTCATCCCAGCACCCTCCCATCTGGTTTCTCCTTCCACTCTCCTGAAAATATTCCCCCATGCCACCAAAAGTCCAGTTCCCCCCACCCGCATCTGACTTCAGCTGCAGCTGGGACCCCACGTCTCGCCCCTCTGAGCTTCCCACCTCCCACTGCTGCATCTCCTAGCTGTTCTGCCTCAAGGTTTTCTCCAAGGCCAACAACAGGCTGTGATTCCTTCCCTTTCCCTTCTTCTCAAGAAAGCAAGAGGGTTGAGCAAGCTCAAATCTGCTCTAGTTTATGCAAGAAGTCTCTTATTAGAAGCTTCTCAATACTTTAACAATGATTAACTATGGGTTACTTGGGATAAACCTCCAAACCAACGTAGACCCACTAGTGTGTGCAGGACTGGCAACATCATTTGTGGCATCCAGGGGAGGATGAAAATGTAGGGACTCAACTGGGGGTGCAGTACTACAAATCCCCTTCCCATGTGCCCACTGCCCAAAGCACAGGTGATGGGCGAATCCCAACGGCCCACAGCATCTGTGCCCAGACACTCGGGGTACCTGGATTGGCAGTGGGCAAGAGGCCCCAACAACTCACTGGATGACTGTGTTGGTGCTGAGACACCACTGGGTGTACACCTGATCCTACCCTCTCCTCAGCCTTGCCCAGATGCCCCCTGGGGGCAGAGGGCAATGGCGGAACACAGGCAGAACTGCTGGTGTGACCCAAGTTGGGGAGACAGTGGTCATGGGGCGAGGGTGGAAAAAGGGAACCTGGGGGCTGAGGAACCAGGAGGAAGGGAGCTGCGCCCAGATCCATCCCAGGTTTAAGCTCTGGGACCACGCATGAGATGAGGCTCCAAGTTCCCAGCACATGGCTCAATGTCCCATGGAACTTGCAAAACACAAACTGAAAAATAATATTAAGAATTTCAAGGTGGCAAATGCAGAGCAATAAACCTCATGCAGGAGTTACTCTTACGGCTCACAGCTCCATCAACTCATTGGTGGAGCTCATCTGATGGACGGTTCTGCCTGCATCTGTCACCTCCCAGAT
>NW_007770619.1:0-1581 GCF_000696425.1 Galeopterus variegatus | reverse complement strand
GCTGTGCTCCTGGCTATGCAAGTCTACTCAAGAGTGACCTCTTATCTCCTTTCTAGTTTCTGCTTTCTTGTAAAGATTGGGGGCTTCATTGCATCAAAGATTTTCTGACTTTGTTTCTTCTCAAGATCTTATTGTATTCCTGCATTCCTAACTCCTTACAATATGCTTGCTTTTTCCTATATAAGATGTAACCTAAGAATCAATAAACGAGCCTTGATCAGAATACTGTCTTGTCTCCCATCTCTCGTGTCTCTTGTCCCATCCAATTCCCACTCCCCCCTCCAGGGTCTGCGTTGAATATCCCGCGGGTCGGGACACTAGGTCATGACAAGACATGCAACTTCCAACCTGTACACTGGGACATCTGAGGATTGAGCCAAATGAAGAAGTCCAGACATCCTGAGGCCACCATGCTGTGAGGAAGCCCAAGCCAGATGGAGAGGCCTAGTATAGACTTTCATTCAGCAATCTCATTCTTCTAATCATCCCAGCCAGACACCACACATGTCAGTGGCGATCCCTCCAGATGATTCCAGCCTCCTGCAGTTGAAGTCACACCCAGTCAATTGTCTCCAGCTAGGGCCTGAGACTTGGAGGGGCAGACCTCTTTGCCCCACCCAAATTCCTGGCACACAAAATCCTTGAGCAGAATAAAATGGACATTGTTTTACACTGCTAAGTTGGAGAGGCTTGTTATGCAGCAATCGATAACAGATGAGCAGAGGTAGAGTTCTTAATATTGTGTTCTCAACCTCAGTGCTCAATGTGTAACTGGAAATTTGGGCCAGTTTACGTTCATCAGAACACTTTTAAACCTGAGCTGTTCTATATAATTAGGGTTCATTCTTGCCTAGCTGTTTCCCTGAACTGGAAGGTGTTTATCAAATTAAAGTAAAAATGTCACAATTTCACATTGTGAAGAAATTCTAATTACCCTGTTCAGGGGACAAGTTTCTTCTTTATTAAAAAAATTTTATGGAGGAGTACATCCAGGGTCCTAGGACCACAGCCACTGAAAGGGCAGTTTACCACCAGAGTAGCAAACAAAGTCACTGTGCATGTGGCCCACTGCCCACTTGCCTACATTGACATAAAGGGAGTCACCAGTAGAGACTGGAAAAAGAAGAGGAAGGCTTTCTCCTCAAAGCCCACTCCAAAGTAGTAGAAGAAGCAACTGCTCTACCAGATGTTCAGACATCAATGTAGAGATACTAGAAATATGAAACACCAAGAAAATATGACACCACCAAAGGAATATAGTAATTCTCTAGTACCGCACTGTATAGAGCAGGAAACCCTTGAAATGACTGAAAAAGAATTCTGAGCAACAATCTTAAGGAAATTCAATGAGATATGAGAAGACTCAGTGAGACAATATAAAGAAATGAGAAAAAAATATGCGGAATTTCTAGGAGGAAATTAACAAAGAAATAATACCTTAAAAAAGAATGTAGCAGAACTCCTAAACTGAAAGACTCATTCAATAAAGTAAAAAACAGAACTGAGAGCTTAAACAGCAGGCTAGAGCAAGGAAAAGAAAGAATTTATGATTTCAAAGGTAGTCTTTGAAATGGCTCAGGT
>NW_007770618.1:4327-5708 GCF_000696425.1 Galeopterus variegatus | reverse complement strand
TTTTTTTTATTTATCTATAATTTCTATACATAATTTTCTTTTAATCCTTGGTAATCTTTGATAAGTTTTGCCTGTTATATTGATTTTCTCTCTTTATGCACCTTTTAGTTCTTATAAGGCTAGGCTGTGGTTATTTACTATTGTTCTCTTTGTAGTTGTTTCCTTAAATAGTTATTTTCCTTTTTCTTTTCTTAGTGTTTTTACCTCACTTTTCAAAATTTTCTGTTCTTTAATAATTTCATTTCTGGTGTTTTCTAATTCTGACACTCTTTTTCATAGCTTTTATTTTATATTGAGTTGTGATATTTTTATTTGGGGAGAGCATGATTTCTGGTTTGCTTCAGAGCTTCTTAGTACGGTTGTCTGATCATATTCTCTTTCTCCCTGAAATAACTAATATGAGATTCAACTATGATTTTTTTTTCTACTAATCATTTAAAATACAATGAGCCGTATCTACACTTTCAGAGTCAGGTGGTTAACCTTTTCTAAAATAGCTTTTCTAGTTTCATAACTCGGATATGTCTTTTGTTGTTTTCATTTCATGTTCAAACCATGGTCTTATACTCACCGAGATAGCCTTCTTCTGTTAACCCCCTCCCATTTTACTTGAGCAGTCTCCTTATTATTTGCCCTTTCACACCTATCCTGATCATTTGGAATATTCTGTCTTCTTTCTACCTGTTTCCACACTTTCCTGTTATATGAGAGCCATTTAGCTGCTTGTGGTTTTTTCCTATCTGCATAAATGGCCATGGGATTTGGTTTTCCCATGACAGAATTATACATGAGAATGTGTAAGTGTACTCATTTTTCATGAAATATAATTGGTGTGTGTGCATAGATAGAAGCATGAAAAGATTCATATCACATTATTAACACTGGAATATCATTGAGCTAATTGATTTTTTTTTTAATCAATATACACTGCAGTTGATTTTCATGTCCCTTTACTGGAAGAGGTTTGGACTGGGATAAGGCAGCATTATGAACTGTTCCTGAATTTTCTAACTTATTATATTACCCAAAAATTGTTTATATATTTTGAAATATCAAAAAGTAGAATAAAATCATAAAGTATTGCATATCATATTTTAAATAACCTTTGGTACTCTGTTTATCAAAATATAATTTCTACATCACTTACATCAAAATAAAATAGTGTGAAAATTTTATTTTCAGAATAAATTCAATTTTTAAATTTTGTTTAAAATGCAGATTCTTGCTCTGCATCTCCCAAGGAACTGTGTCAAACTCTCCACATTTTAAGATACTGTGTAGGGCATTCCTACATAAATCAAAAATTAGTATTTATCTCCTTAAGTGCAAAAAGGCTTAAAATATTGTCTAATGCCACGTTGATGGCATTTTGGCATCCTCA
>NW_007770618.1:2203-3542 GCF_000696425.1 Galeopterus variegatus | reverse complement strand
TAAGTGCAAAAAGGCTTAAAATATTGTCTAATGCCACGTTGATGGCATTTTGGCATCCTCACTTCCTTTTACTACTCCCATATATAAAGTAAACATGAATATACAAATATCTGTGCTTAATTATGTAACAATTTTTACCTTTGGTCACCATGATAATCAGAGAAGAGATAAGCAAAAAGATGGCAAATATATTCATTACATTGTATATTTATGTCTAGTTCTTATTAATTCACTAAATAATAATAATAATAATAAAGAACCTTTCTATTTCTGTTTTCTTTTAGCTCCACAAGACAGGCAACAATGCATATTTTAGTAGAGGTTGGTTGATTGTGAAATAGTTCCCATAGATCAGAGTTTGATTTCTGGTGTGAGCAATTCAGTGAATCATTTATTATATCATGCACAGGTGTTCATTAGGAAAAGCATCATACTCTAGTGGAAAGTACAGCTATTCTCTCAAGATCATTCAAGTGCAAAATTGCATTGGAACAATGATAAGGGATTAAAAGACCATAAGTGCTATCTTTATGCCTTATGTTATAAGCAATAAAAATGACCCTTATAGTCCCTGTGTTCCCAGTAATAATATACAGTCCTTTCCAAACTGTTCCAAGATGCTCAGCATTTCCAGAAAGTATCACATAACTGGTCAGACTCACACAAGGCTCTCAATACTGGTCCACAGTTCTTTTTTTCTAGTCACCATATTCTTCAAATTTCCAAAATTACTATTTCAAAACACCTGCATGTCTCATTTCCTTGTGAACATTTATGTGTACATATTTGTGGTGTACAGTGTGTTGTTCCCATGCATGCATATGCTATAAGCTGATTCACTTCTACTTTATAAGTCTCTAGCTCTGAATTCACTCTTAGTATATGACTTAATCTACTTCATATAGAAAACTAAAATCTATAAGAAAGCAACACATTTAATACCCAAATCTATAAATCTATCTATTCCAACTTAGATATTGACTTCTTTGCATCTAGACAAAACAACAAAATTTCTCTCAATTTTTTTTCCATCTTCAGAAACTACCCATTCTTACTCTTTTCATAGAACAGTTTCTTATAAGATTTTGTGTTTAAACATATCCTCTCTTTTACCTATATCCCACTTGTGACAAAATACATTGCAGACAGAAATTCAACTCCAACAATCCACTGGAGGATCTTCTTTAACGTCCAAAATGACCTCCATGTTCTCTGCTTTTTCTGCTTCCACAATCTTGCAGTATGAAACCCCTGTGTCACTTTCACCACCATCAGACAGACTTTGGATTTCTCTGCTTTAGAAACTTAACAGTAAAAAAAAATAAACATTTAACAAATG
>NW_007770618.1:0-932 GCF_000696425.1 Galeopterus variegatus | reverse complement strand
AGAAATTCAACTCCAACAATCCACTGGAGGATCTTCTTTAACGTCCAAAATGACCTCCATGCTCTCTGCTTTTTCTGCTTCCACAATCTTGCAGTATGAAACCCCTGTGTCACTTTCACCACCATCAGACGGACTTTGGATTTCTCTGCTTTAGAAACTTAACAGTAAAAAAAAATAAACATTTAACAAATGTAGAAAAATTATAACAAACACTGGAGATCCAAGTTCTAATGTTGCTCTGGAATTCAAGTGCTGGGGTGACATTGGGGAGGTGGAAGGTCTGCAGAGACCACAAGCCCTGCAGTGCCAGTGCATGACCCAGCAGATAGGCCTCACTGCTGCCACCCAACTCCATCCCCAGCCTGGCTGAGTGCATGCTGACCAGAAAGGCGGCTCCCTGGAGGGGCCCAAGACCTGAGGCAACCACACACACAAGGCAACAGTGGCCAACAGAGCAGACACCGAGGTAGCCATACCAAATTGGCAACCCCAGCAACATCCAAGCCAGTCAATAGTGTCAAACCAGTGCACTATAAAACACCATGCCACAATGACTAAACATCAAAGGAAAGATACCAGAAATATGAAAAATCAAGAAAGTNAAAAAAAATAAAGAAATAAAAAAATAAAGAAAGAAAGTAAAAAGAATTAAAAGCATTGAAGAAAACCTAAGAGAGATATCAAACAACCTTAAGCATTCAAATAACTGAGTAATGGGTATTCCAGAAGGGGAGGAAAAAGGAGATTGCATTGAAAACATATTCAACAAAAAAGTCGCAGAAAACTTCCAAGTTATTGGAAAAGACACAGATCTTCAGAGTCAGGTAGCTCAAAGATCCCCAATTGTATTCAACTCAAAAAGGTCTTCTCTAAGACATGTTATAGTCAAATTGGCAAAACTCAAATACAAAGAGAGAATCTTAAAAGCTGCA
>NW_007770617.1:0-4583 GCF_000696425.1 Galeopterus variegatus | reverse complement strand
TTAAGAGAAAAAAATAAGGCACATTAAAATTTAGGTCCTAATGAAATGTCATGCATAAAGTAACTACTAAGGCACTGGTTAATAATAAACTATCCTGAGGTTCCATTGCAAGACATGAGGTCCACAACCCTTTGTTATTAAAGGAACAGTGGCCAGCAAACAGGAAGGCAGCTTTCTTGTTTTTCACGACCATGTAGTAACAGTAATCCAAATAGAACCTGATGCTTCTCCCAATAAAAAAGAAGATTGAAGGAATCCAAATCAACAGTGTTTTTTATCTGTTAAAGCATACCTTTTAGAGCAGGTGAGAAATGAAGGACTTGATTTTATAATTGTGATAGTTAAACTAATCGATATTTAAGTCCTGCTTTCTGTTTCATAAAGTAACCTAATTATGAAATTGGTATGAATTTTTTTCTTTTTTCTTGTTGCATAAAGTTTTCTTTATCTTGAATGCTTCATATAACTACTGAAAGTTTTATATTATTCTTCAAAATTTCATAAAGTTTGTATAGTACCTTAAGCCCTTTACACTGAATGGAAATATCACACATAAATTTAAAAGGATAACTGAATGATTTATTTAGAAAGATTTAACAATAGCCCACATCTCAGCACACACACATGAACACACAAACACATCCACAATCTACCAGCCCATTTTTTGGAACAAGTCACTGCCTTATGACAGGTTTTAATATCAATACCAATTTTTCCAAGGTTAAAAACCTAATTTTCCTGTGTTCCAAAGTACTACATATTGAATATGTAAAAAGTAGAAGTTGAATCCTAAATGATATGTAAAGATTATATTATTATTTGTGTTACATTTTATTGTTTATGATTAACCAGCAATGTGACGGAACTCAACCAGGATTTAAAAATCATACTGTAACTTGGAGAGATTATATCATCCAATTTCCCTCACTCTAATTTGTTGATTCATTTCCTTATACAGCCACTTGACTATGAAAGCCGAAGACTTTACACTCTGAAGGTTGAAGCAGAAAACACCCACGTGGATCCACGTTTTTATTACCTAGGACCATTTAAAGATACAACAATTGTGAAAATCTCTATAGAAGATGTGGATGAACCACCTGTTTTCAGCAGATCCTCCTATCTGTTTGAGGTTCACGAAGATATTGAAGTGGGCACAATCATTGGAACTGTAATGGCAAGGGACCCAGATTCTATTTCCAGCCCCATTAGGTAATAATGCCTGTGTTTAAGATGAAAAGAAAGGAAGTTGAAATACACACAGAGATCATGAAATTCTATTTAAAGCATTTAATGCAATGAAAGATAACAAGAGTCTCTCCATAAAACGTACACAAATTTTGTGAGCACATTCCTTAAAGTAAATTGCCTCTGAATGTTTTGGGGCAAGGCATGCATAAGCTTTATAGTTTGCTTGTTTTTATTCTGTTTAGGCTGAAACCTGGCTTGAGTCTTCTGCTTGTCTGCTTGTCTCCTTTGAAGGGCACTATGTGTCAGCTGTATGTTTACAGTGCAACCAAAATCACTATATTAGTGTTTTCAAGTTATTAAATAATATGTGAGGTTAAGAGATGTTTTAACAGTTCTAAATAATGCAATTACAATGCAGCAGTGCAGTTATATTATGATCTTAGAAACTCCCTTTACACTCAAAGAAGACAAGTTTTTGTTTTAGTTTTGGTTTTTCAGTTTTTCATTTTTGTTTTGGGGTTTTGGGCTTTTTCAAAAAGTATGCTCTGGGAAGATCTGAGTCATTTCAACTGTTTTTTTGCTTTTCTTCCCCCCCCCCCCCAAATATGTTTTAAATTTTAACATTTACCTTTATATTTTTGTGGGGTATAGTGTGTTTCTATACATGTATGTACCGCACAATGACTCACTCAGAGTAGATAGCATAGTTTTGTATCCATTGATTTTGCCTCTATACTGAATCCATTCATTTTAGTAATTTTTTGGTGCAGACTTTAGGGTTTTCTGTGTATATGGTCATTGTCATCTGCAAATAGGGATAGTTTGACTTCCTCCTTTCTGATTTGGTTAAATTTATTGCTTTCTCTTGCCTTATTGTGCTGACTAGAACTTTCAGTACTATGTTGAATAAAAGTGGGAGAATTAGGCATCCTTGTCTTCTTCCAAATGTCAGAGGAAAGCCTCTAATTTTTGTCTATTCAGTATGATATTAGCTGTGGGTTTGTCATATATGGCATTTATTGTGTTGAGGTACATTTCCTCTATATCTAGTTTGTTGAGTGGTTTTATCATGAAGCAGTTTTGGATTTTATCAAGTGCTTTTTCTGCATCTATCGAAATGATCATATGGGTTTTTTTCCTTCATTCTGTTGATGTAATATATCACGTTTATTGATTTGTATATGTTGAACCATCCTTGCATCACCAGGTTGAATCCCACCTGGTTATGATGAATGATCTTTTTAAATGTGTTGTTGGATTCTGTTTGCTAGTATTTTGTTTAGGATCTTTACATCTGTGTTCACTAGGGATATTGGTCTGCAGTTTTCTTTTTTGTTGTGCCTTTTTCCAGTTATGGTATGAGGGTAATACTGGCATAGCAGAATGAGTTTGGAAGTATTCCCTCCTCTTCGATTTTCTGGAAGAGTTTGAGAAGAATTGGTATTAGTTCTTCTTTAAATGTTTGGTGGAATTTGGCAGTGAAGCCATCTGGTCCTGAGGTTTTCTTTGTTGGGAGACTTTTTATTACTGCTTCAATCTCATTACTTGTTACTGCTCTGTTTAAGTTTTCTAGTTCTTCATGACTCAACCTGAATAAGTTTTATGTGTCCAGGAATTTATCCATTTCTCCTAGGTTTTCCAGTTTATTCGCATACAGTTGTTCATAGTAGTCTCTTATGATCATTTATATTTCTGTGGTCAAATACCTAATGTCTCCTTGTTCATTTCTGATTTTATTTATTTGAATATTTTCTCTTTTTTTTTTCTTCCTTAGTCTAGCTAAAGATTTATCAATTTTGTTTATCTTTTTGAAAAACCAACTCTTTGTTTCATTGATCTTTTATATTTTTTTCAATCTCTGATCCATTTATTTATGCACTGATCTTTGTTTTTTCTCTCCTTCTATTGATTTTGGGTTTGGCTTGTTCTCATTCTTCCAGCTACTTGAGGTATAATGGTAGATTGTTTATTTGAAGTCTTTCTTCTTTCTTGATGTAGGCATGTATTGCTATGAACTTCTCTCTTAGAACTTCTTTTGCTGTATCCCATAGGCTGTGGTATGCTGTGTTTTCATTTCCATTTGTCTCCAGGAATTTTTAATTTCCTGTTTGATCTCTTCTTTAACCCATTCCTTGTTTAGTAGCATATTGTTTAATTTCCATGTATTCGTACTGTTTTTAGTGGCCCTTCTGTTGTTGATTTCTAGATTTATTCCATTGCGGTCAGACAAGGTAGTTGATGATTTCAACTCTTTAAAATTTGTTGAGACTTGTTTTGTGACCTAACATATGGTGTATTCTGGAGAATGTTCCATGTGCTGCTGAGAAGAATGTGTATTCTGCAGCTGTTGAATGAAATGTTCTATAAATGTCTATTAGATCAAATTGGCCTAGAGTAGAGATTAATTCTGATGTTTCCTTATTAATTTTCTGTCTGGATGATCTATCTTTGATGAAACTGGGGTATTGAAGTACCCAACTGTTATTGTCTATTTCTCCTGTTTGGTCCAATAGTAACTGCTTTATATAATTGGGAATTCTGGAGCTGGGTGTGTATATATTTAGAATTGTTATATTCTCTTGTTGAGTTGATTCCTTTGTCATTACATAATGACCTTCCTTATCTTTTTTTTTACTTTTCTTGGCTTAAAATCTATTTTATCTGATATAAGTATAGTATGCCTGTTCTTTTTGGTTTCCATTTGCATGAAATATCTTTTTCCATTCCTTCACTTTCAGATGATGTGTGTCTTTACTGGTTAAGTCGGTTTCTTGCAGGTGGCATATTGTTGGTACTTGTTTTATAATCCATTCAGCCACTCTGTGTCTTTTAACTGGGGTGTTTAATACATTTATGTTTAGAGTTATTGGTATTCAGGGGCTCGTTACTGCCATTTTGTTCCTTTTTTTCTGGTTGTTTTTTGGTCCTTTTTTCCAATCTTACTGTCTTTCTTTGTGATTCAGTGGTTTTCTCTAGCAGTGCATTTTGATTTCTTGCTATTTATTTTTAGTATGTCTCATAAGTTTTTGTGTTATGGTAACCATGAGGCTTACAAAAACAATGTTATAGCAGATTATTTTAGACTAAGAGCGACTTAACTTTGATATCTAAGAAGAAAAGAAAAAACAAATCCAACTCTACCCAATGGCATCATTCCCCCCACTTTTTGACCATTTGTTGTTTCAAGTTACATCTTTTAATAATGCCTGTCTCTTATATGGTTGATGTACATGTTATTTCCTTATTAGCTTTGTCCTTTAGTCATCATACTAAGGATGTAAATGCTTTATTCACCACCCTTATGACATTGGAGTATTCTGAGGTTTTCTTAGGACATACTTTACTAATGAGTTACGTACCTTCATATGTTTTCTTCCTGCTCCTTAGCATCA
>NW_007770616.1:4982-5709 GCF_000696425.1 Galeopterus variegatus | reverse complement strand
TAGCTAAGAGTTGGAACCAGCCCAAATGCCCATCATCAGATGAGTGGATACAGAAAATGTGATATATCTACACAATGGAATACTACTCTACTCTAAAAAAGAATGAAATACTGCCATTTGCAACAACATGGATGGAGCTAGAGAGAATTGTATTAAGTGAAACGAGTCAGGCACGGAGAGAGAAATATCACATGTTCTCACTTATTTGTGAGAGCTAAAAATAAATAAATAAATACACAAATAAACTGGGATGGGGGTAAGAAGACATAACAATTACAATTCCTTGAAGTTGATACAAGTGAACAGAAAGGAGGTTGTCGGGAGGGAGGGGGGAGAGGGAGGAGGGAGGGAGGTTTCGGTAATGGGCCACAAAAATCAACCGCATTGTATATTGACAAAATAAAATTAAATAAAAAATTAAAAAATAAAACATAAAAAAATAAAACGTTGTAATTTCAGAAGGAGAGAACAGACCTATAGTTACTAGAGATGGGAAAGGGGGAGTGGGAGGGGGTACAGAGAGTAATTGGGTAAGGGACACAAAAAGTAATTATGATTTATAATGATAAACATGCTAACAATATTGATTTGATCATCACATATTGTACACAAATACTGATAGTCAACTCTGCACACCATAAATGTGTATAAATATAAAAAAGAGTAATTTAAAGTATAATCAGATATCTTAAACAAGTGATTTTGAGGCCTGAAAATGTATTTTTTT
>NW_007770616.1:2586-3105 GCF_000696425.1 Galeopterus variegatus | reverse complement strand
AATCTGGAGTCTGCCATAACCTATGATATTGAAGACTTTTATCTTGCTTAAAAGTTTGGGTGGGAAAGAAGATTATGATATTTTCCAACTTGACTCAGAAAATAAAATCTGATAAATAAGTAAACACAGAAATGAATGAGTGAACAAATAAATGAATAAGTAAATAAATTATCTAAAGTTGCTAAAGCTGCCCAGTACATAAGTTTTACGACTAATTATCATATCCAGCTGAGTGGTTCTTCTTTAACGTGCAGTGTACTTTGGTAGAATACTCCGTGGAATTAGATGAACACAGGATAAGATAATTTATTATTCTTGCAGGGGTAGGAATTCATCCGCCTCTTTGTTCATAAAGAGCTAAATATCAGAAGAGAAGACTAGCTATGTTATAAAAAGCTGTAGCTGTAGCTAAGTTATAAACAATGGGATGCACAGGTCAAATTTATTTTGAATCTGACATTATCTGGAGGAGTTGCTGGTTTATGTTGATACAAAAACAGGTCACAAAATGCTAAAAAA
>NW_007770616.1:0-511 GCF_000696425.1 Galeopterus variegatus | reverse complement strand
GTTTAATATATGAGGGGTTTTTGGAATTAAATTGTGAATGTAATATTAGGCTCAGAAGAATTTGGTTACTGTTAAGTAACCTCTCTTATTTATCACTTTTTCTCTTTTTCTTTCTCTCCAAATAGTGAATTCTCTTTGACTCTGCTTCTCATTGTGTATCTGCCTCATGATACCCTCTTTCTCTCTAATACGGTTTTCAGTTCATTGATCTACTTGCATGTTGTGCTGAAAAACCAGCCTCAGTCCCCAAGTTTTTCCACTTGATTTTCCACAGCTTTGCAAATGTGTGCTATGTCCAAATTGTAATATTTTTGGCAGTGTCTGATTTGCCCACCATAGATCAGAGGTTTGTAGCTGATAAGCTGTGGCCTCAGGGTACCAAAGGCCAAAGAGGGCATAAAGTTGCCTATTTCGGGGTCATGGATAGGACAACACTTTTATGATGGGAATGTGTGAGAAGAGGAGATGATTGATATTTCTAGAACAAGCTGATTTGAAGAAAAATATTTTG
>NW_007770615.1:5172-5710 GCF_000696425.1 Galeopterus variegatus | reverse complement strand
GGCCCCTCCAACTTTCTTTTGATTAATGTTTTTTGGTATATCTTTTTCCATCCTTTTATTTTTAATCTATTATGTAGTTTTATTTAAAGTGGGCTTCTTGTAGACAATATGTGGTTGGGCCTTGTTTTTTTAAAGTCCGGTCTTGTGTGTTTAGACCATTTACGATTAATGTAATTGTTGTTATAGTTAGATTTGGGTAGACTATTTCATTGTTTTTCTGTTTTCCCTCTCTATTTGTCTTTCCTGTTTCCCCTTTCCTACCTTCTTTTGGATTATTTGAATTTTTTTTTAGTATTCCATTTTAACTTATCAATCAGCTTTTTGGCTATATCTCTTTGTATCACTTTTTTAGTGATTGCTGCAGGGATTACAATATGTGTATCTAACCTTTCACAGTCTACATAGAGTTAATATTTTACTACTTCAGGTAAAATATTGAAGCCTTACTAGCATATAGGTCCCTTTATCCACCCTCCTTTATGTTATAATTGTGAGATGTATGACATCTATGTACATTGAAAATCCCTTTCATCAGTCA
>NW_007770615.1:2665-3277 GCF_000696425.1 Galeopterus variegatus | reverse complement strand
CAAGTAATTTTGAATTGCATTCTGGCCATTTTGAATGATATGTTTTGAGACTCTGTGTCTTGTTGAAAATCCTCTGGAAAATGATTTTTTAAAGTTTATTTGTTTTGTTTTAACAAGCAACCAACCTAGTTGGGTTCAGTGCACATGTTCCCACTTGCCTTTTGTGAGCAATGGTTCCAATATCAGTTCAATTTTCAAAGCTGTTTGAGTCTGCCCCACTCATGTGCCACTCAAGGTTGTGCTTTATGTTGTAGTTTAGTTCACAAAGCCTTTATTAGGCTCTTTGGGTCTGTTCTGCCCATGTGCAGTTTGGGGGTGAGCTCATGATTTGTGTTGGTTCATACATAGAATTAGGGCATCCTCTTCTCCATATCTCTCCACGATTTTCCCCCCACTCTCCGACAACCAGGGTCCCCTTTTCATGGTTCCTCTGGACAAACAGATGGGTTTTCTCTTGAGGATTTAGGTGTCTGCATCACCCAATGCTGTCTCTGCAGCTCCAAGAGAAGGGACATATTGGGCAGGACAGAAGAGAAAAAACAGAAATGAAACAAAACCAGGGACTTCCTCTGTACTCTCAGGCTCACAGAGTCCTGGTCCTCTGCCTAAACA
>NW_007770615.1:0-1000 GCF_000696425.1 Galeopterus variegatus | reverse complement strand
CCTTCCCAGCAAAGAACAGCACACTTGGAGGCCTCGAGGCGGGACAGAGGCGGCAGGTCTAGGAAGTGGAAAGAGGCCTGAGTGGCCAGTACAGTTAGAGGAGGGGCGTGGCAGGAGATGAGTGGTGCTGGTCAGGAGGGTTGGGTCTTGTGGACCTTTGCAGGCCATGTTCTAGAATTTTAATCATCCCCTAGGGAAAATGAGAAGCAAAACATGCCCATACATCCAATATGTTTGGAATCTGATCCCGTTTCACAGATGGGGAAAATAAGGCTGGGAAGGAAGTCTGGGCCATAGTATTTTTTGGATGAAACGGGAAGGTCCAGAGTGGGGGTTTGTGTGAGCCTCAGAGGGAGAAAATGGCAGAAAAGGGACTTGCAGCCAAGTTTTCACCTCCCAAATTGATCAGTGCTATTTGTGCCACCTCTTCTGCTCCTGGACATCTCGGTGTAACCCTCCTTAGCACCGAGAGCCAGGCCTGGTCATGCAGCATCTTTGCCTTTGTCTTTTCATCTCTGCAGAGCAGGGGCAGTACGAGGTGTATGTGTGAATGTGTTTGTGTGTCCCCAACGCTGATAACGTTTCTGACTGTGGCCGACAGTTTGTCCAGCAACGTCACCCACCAGTTCATGTCTCCCGGGGAATTCACCGTGTTTGCTGAGTGCACAACCAGCGAGTGGCATGTGACAGCTCAGAAGCAAGTGACAGTGCGAGACAAGATGGAGAGGCTCAGTGTGACTGGATGCTCTGGCCTGTCCAGGTCAGGAGCCAGCCCCCTCTGCCAGGCTGTCTTTGGGGATCCTCTGTGGATTCAGGTGGAGCTCGATGGAGGTGAGTCTGCAGAGTCAGGTAGGTCAAGGCAAACTGTAAAGTCATTGGTTTCCTCCAAATCTATTCATCTCACTCACAGGCTTTAATAAATATTATATTAGTGAGTTTGTTTTTAGTTACTATTTATTCATTTATTTAGCAGCTAGTGTGTACCAGGCTCTGTTCTAAG
>NW_007770614.1:5371-5711 GCF_000696425.1 Galeopterus variegatus | reverse complement strand
CCTGAACTGACAGGGACTTGGGAACTCTGCTAGGGGTTTAGATATTAGACAAGGGAGGTGAGACTCTTGGTTTAAATGATTAAATCTCCACAATTCTGCATTTCGTCTGTAAAAGTGATGCTGTATATGGTTTAAAAACCAAAGAATTTGGGGGGTTTTTCACTCATGGTTAACAAAAATAGCCTTACTGTTTGTTATGGGTTGAATCGTGTCACTCATACATACACACACACACACACACACACACACACACACTAAGTTAGGTGTGTTAACTAGCTGTCATAACTAGCTGTCATACCTTAGTAGTTGCATGCGATTTGGTCAACAAATTCATCCAGTG
>NW_007770614.1:0-3474 GCF_000696425.1 Galeopterus variegatus | reverse complement strand
TGGTAAAAATAAATGAAGCTATAAATATATTTTTCTCTTTTATTTTCTTAACTGATTTTTTAAAATATGCATAAAACAATAATTTTAAAATTGTATTGTTGGGCTTATATCCTCCAAAGTTGTGATACATATGACAATAAAAATACAAAGAAGTGGGCAGGGAATGAAGCTATTTTGGAGAAAAGGAACAACACAAGGCAGTAACTCAAATTCTCAGGAAAAGCACAGGATATGATAAATATTTGGATTAATATAAAAGACTCCATAAATATGTTTTCTCCCTTCTTCTCTTAATATTTTTAAAAAGAAATAAGATTGTATAAAGCAAAAATAATAACACACTATTGTTGGGTTTATAACATATGTTACAAATGACATAATGTGTATGGCAATAACAGCCCAAAGGGAGGGGACAGGAGAATTAGATCTACATTAGAGCAAAGTGTCTATATTCTATTGAAATTAAGTTAGCATTAATCTGAAACAGATTGTGATAAATTCAGACATAATTCTTAAAGCAACTACCAAGAAAATCACTCAAAAATATAGTAAAAAAATTAAAACAACAAATGGATTAAAATGGTACATGGAAAAATATCTAACACAAAAGAAAGCAGTAAAGGAGGAGCAAGGGAACAAAAAGACAAGAAGGATACAGAAAACAAATAGCAAAAATGGCAGACAGAAATCCAAGCATATGAATAATTATGTTAAAAGTGAATGGACTAAATATCCATTCAAAAGGCAGATATAGCCAGACTGTATAAAAAGCAATACCCAACTACATCCTGTCTACAAAAGACACATCTTGATTCAAATACACAAATAGGTTGAAAATAAAAGGATGGAAAATGACGTATCATGCAAACAGTAACAACAAAAGAACTAGAGCATCCATACTAATGTCAATAAAATAGACATTAAGACAAAAATTATTACTGCAGACAAAGAGGGACATTTCATAATGACAAAAGTATCGTGTTACCAAGAGAATATAACATTTGCAAACATATGCTCCCCTAAAAATAGAGCCCCAAAAATCATGGATTCATGGAGCAAACCTGACAGAATTGCAGAGAGAAATAGCCAATTCAACAATACTAGTTGGAGACCTTAATGACCTACTCTTAGTAATCTGTAGAATAACCAGACTGAAAATCATCAAGAGTACAGAAGATAGAACAACATTATCAACCAAGCCTACAACAGAAGAATACAGACTCTACCTTTTTTAACATTTACTTGTACATTTTTTGTGGGGTACAAGAATTTTTTATGTATTCTTGATACGGGTCCTTTATCTGATATTTGTTTTGAAAAGATTTTCTCCCAGGTTTTTGATTTGATTTCTTAGCAGTGTGTTTTGAAGAGCAAACATTTTTATTTTTATGAACTCCTCTGTATTAAGTTTTTAGTTTTATGTTTTTTATTCTTTGTGTCATAATTAACAAATCTTTCACAAACCCAGGGTATCTAAGATTTTCCCCAGTGTTTTATTTTAGGAGTTTTATAGTTTTAGGCCTTTAATATGGTCTATGATTCATTTGTTATTATTTATTCATTTTATTTTAAATTTTTTAATTTTAATATTTACTTGTACATATTTATGGGATACAGTGTGTTGTTTCAATACATGCATATACTGCACAATGATTCACTTAGGGTAGATGGCATAGTTTTGTACCCATTAGTCCACCACTTTTCTTCCTGAACTCTGACAGCAATTACTCTATACTCTGCTTCTATGAGAAAAACATTTCCTTTCTTTTTTGTTTTTTTAGATTCTACATATGAGTGAGATCATGTGGTATTTATCTTGATGCATCTGACTTCACTTAATGTGGTGGTTTCCAGTTCCATTCATGTTGCAGCATGTTAATGGTAGGGTTCCTAATAATAGGATATTATTGACATGGGCATACATACAAATGTAAAATGAGCATCACCTTAATATCCTAATAATAGGATATTATTTCCTTTCATAGCTGGAGAGTATTCCATTGTGTATTTATCCCACAGTTTTTTTTATCCATTCATCCATTGATGGGCATTCATCTGTTGAGTATAGGTGCCTTTTTGATATATTGATTTCATTTCCTTTGGATATATACCCAGTAGTTGGATAGCTGGGTCGTAACCTAAATCTATCTTTAGTTCTCCAAGGAACCTTTGCACTGTTTTCCATAATGGCTGCACCAATGTACGTTCCCACCAACAACGTAGGAGGGTTTCCTTTTCTCTGCATCCTCACCAGCATTCATTCTTTTCTGTCTTGTTGATAACAGCCATTCTAACTGGAGTGAGATGATATCTCATTGTGGCTTTAATTTGCATTCCTCTGATAATTAGTGATTTTGAGTATTTTTTCATGTGCTTGTTGACCATCTGTATGTCTTCCTTTGAAAAATGTCCGTTCGGATCCTTTGCCCATCTTTTAATTGGGTTATTTGGTTTTTGGCTGTTGAGTTGTTTGAGTACATTATATGTACTGGATATTAACCCCTTGTTGAAATGTAGTTTGCAAACACTTTCTCCCATTCTGTAGGTTGTTTCTTCACTTTATTGATAGTGTCCCTTGATGTACATAAGCTTTTCAGTTTGATGTAGTCCCGTTTGTGTATTTTTGCTTTAGTTGCCTGTGCCTTTGTAGTCTTGCTCAAAAAAGCATGGCATGTTCCCATTTTGTGTAGCGTTTCCCCTATGTTTTCTTCCAGTAGTTTCATAGTTTCTGGTCTTAGATTTAGGTCTTTAATCCAGTTGGAGTTGACTTTTGTGTATGGTGATAGATAGGGATGTAGTTTCAATTTTCTGCATGTGGATATTCAGTTATCCCAGAGCCATTTACTGAAGAGGCTGTCCTTTCCCCCTATATATTTTTGGTACCTTTGACAATAATCAGTCGTTTATACGTGTGTGATTTTGTTACTGGGCTCTCTATTCCATTCCACTGGTCTATTCATATATTTTTATGCCAGTATCATGCTGTTTTTTTACTATAACTTTATAGTATATTTTGAAGTTAGGAAGTGTGATGCCTCCAACTTTGTTCTTTTACTTCAAGATTGCTTCAGCTATAGGGGGTCTATTGTGGTTCCATACAAATTTTAAGATTATTTTTTCTATTTCTGTGAAGAGTGTCATTGGTATTTTGATAAGGATTGCATTGAATGGGTAGATTGGTTCGGGTAATATGAACATTTTGATGATGTTAATTCTTCCAACCCAAGAACATGGGATATCTTTCCATTTATTTGTATCCTCTTTGATTGTTTCAGCTACATTTATTTATTTAATTTGAAAAAATATATCTTTTTTATTTAAAGAAATTTTTATTAAAAATATTTTTTAATTTAATTTTTTTTTTGGCCTCCAGAGATTTTTTTTATTTTCTTTTTGATTTCTTCTTTGATCCATTCATTGTTTAGCAGCATGTTTTTTAATTTCCATGTTTTTGTATGGTTTCTAGCATCCATT
>NW_007770613.1:11138-12107 GCF_000696425.1 Galeopterus variegatus | reverse complement strand
CATAACTAACCACAATATGCACACTTCTGCCACAGGAAAAAAGATATTTCACTCTCCCAGGCTTTCATTGAATAAAGAGATTTTTGAACTGAGCTCCCTAAAATATCAATGCTCCATCTTATTCCCCAGATACAAATATAAATCTTTATAATGGTGCACTTTACAAGCAGCACTCTGGAGTCTTTTCTGATTGGTAATCACAGTGTTTCCTTATTAATACTGTAAAAAACGTAAAAGGCATGAACATTTTGCAATCTATCTGTTTTTTCTGTGCAGGCATACATCAGGAGCTGCTTTAAGCATTCCTAATGGTTCACCCATCACATTTTTTATGAGTTTATATGGGAAGAAAATTGTACCAGAAAACTGAATTCAATGACTGCCATTCTATGAATAAATTCTGTTACTTTTGATACTCTGGGTATAATAAAAACATACAAAAGTTAAATTTCAGCATCCTTACAGAATTATGTCAACTGTTTTTAATGTCTGTAAGACACTACTGTTTCAACCAATGTCTTATCCTTCCAAAAAATACTGCTTGATTTTCAGGTTATGTTTTCATTAAAACAACTTGTTTTTAACAACAAGATGCTGTATGTGTTTGCTAATTTATGTATAGTACAAAATCTGATCAAAATGAAGAGTTATAATTTTCATGGAGCTCAGTAAAAATCCATCTACACTTTGGATGAAAGATTAAAGTCAGGTGTCTATAAAATGTTTTTTATATAAGTTAGACCAGAAAATACCTTTGTAGAGGAGCTCCAATCAAGCAAATTCTTATTTATTTTTGTATTTACACACATCCCCCTGTGATTAGAGGGCACATTTTACATTATATGCTATATGCACATTCTATGAGGGTACCCCAAAAAGTTCATGGAAAGATTTGTGTTATCTATTATTGCTATTTTTCCACAAACCTTTTGAAGTACCCCTAAGATTCTTTTGTCTTTATGATCATAG
>NW_007770613.1:4617-5712 GCF_000696425.1 Galeopterus variegatus | reverse complement strand
TTTTTTCCTTCTTTTACAATCCTGAAAACCAATGTTAATAGTTCCATTTTAATTGAGTATCTGAGGCTCTGATGAGTTAAATAACTTGTCCAACTCCATATGTCAGCCTCTCATGCTCCCTCCACTAACACTTTGCTGCTTTTGAAGTTGTTTTCAACAAATCTCAGAAACCTTAAACATTGCAAGAATACTTTATATGAAAGGAAAAATTATCATCTTAAAACAGGTGGCATCTTTTTCTCATGTCCTCTTTCTCATTTAGTGCCCTGAAGAGAGAGATGGTATAAAAGTCCTAGGAAGAATACAGGAGGATATTGTCAAGACACCTAGAGCACAACACTATTTATTCATGTATGCTATAAGCATCAGTAGAAACTACAGAATAAGCCTGATATAAATGTTACTATTAATATTGCCAGAAGAACAAGATTTTTGGTTCCTCGGTGGAACTGTGAGAAGACCTGACTGCTTGAGCTAAGTACTGGTGCCAGGGCCAGCCCTGTCATTTGGTGAAGAGGCAGTGAACAGAGTTGATTAGTTGCAGTTAACCAGTGTTATGCTGGTAACTAGAGGTGAGGTTAAGGGGGAGACTGGGGAGTCTAATTTGTAGCACTCACCAATTTTTGAGGTATAAATACCCCACAGAGTCTGATGTCAAGCCACCAATGGTTTAACAATGGGCTCACAAAATTCCTGAAAATTTTACAACTGGCTTTCACAAGCCAGTATGACCTAGCTCAAGCATGCATCTGTAGCTCTTCTCTGAGAACAGATGACCCCAGACTCTGGCAAAAGACATCCAACGAATCCTTCTTTTATGTACCTGCCCAGGAATTCTCAGGTGGGCTCTTATCATGAGGGCCGTACAAGTCCCATTCATCACATTTCCCTTCATCACATTACAGTGGCTGGTGGTTAAGGAAAACCCCTCTTAAGGGAGCCTTTCAAGTGTGCAGAAGTTTGCATGAGAAAATAATTGTGAAAATGCTAATAAAAATCAAAGGTGCCAATTTATCAGGGAGATCTCAGGTAAAAAAAACAGATTAGAAATAATGCCAAATTGCTTACAGTTCCAATTTATTCATTGTAATACTA
>NW_007770613.1:2496-3583 GCF_000696425.1 Galeopterus variegatus | reverse complement strand
AAAAACAGATTAGAAATAATGCCAAATTGCTTACAGTTCCAATTTATTCATTGTAATACTAGATACAGTAAATAAAGTCTTATATCTTGGAACAGAAGAAGAACAAAGAGATTCCAAATCTGTTACATTTTGGTTTGTAAACAGGCAGGTACTGGTGTGGAGGTGAGAGGGGGCTTGAACTTACCTTTAGTGACCAGCGTCACTAGGGAGATGAAAGACTAGGATCACATCAAAGCATGTATTCAGGTGTGGCCAGCAGAAGCTTTCGCTGTAATAGCCATTGTGTGGCTATTTCTCCTTTCCTTGGTGTCCTGGGATACCTGGACTATGCACGGTAAATTTGTCTCCCTTGGTGGAGTTCACAGAATCATAAGATCAAATAGTTTGTAAAGGCATAAAAATCAGTGCATAAATACCCTCCTCAACATCCCTGATGAATGCTCATTCACTTGGTCTTTGAAGGCCTCCATTGAAAGGGATACTCAATCTCCTGAGACCTCTATTTACATTTTCAGGCAATTCTATTTGTTGGAAAATTTTTCCTCAAGCTGAGTAGGACCTTTATCTCTGCAGCTGCTTTTGGTTCTTCTCTGGTTATCTCTCCTTCCCCAAACCACAAACTTACAGCAGGAGTTGCCCTGTTCTAACTTGAGCTCATCATTCTGACCAACAATTGGGGTGGCATTCTGCCCCCACTGGCCATAGTTGCTTGGTCCAGGAGTAGGCTCCTGACCAAAGCTGGCCACTCAAATCTCTTCCCTGAGACTTTAAAATTTAGTATCAGAAACAGAATAAGCCAGTCTCTTTCTAATGATTGGCTCTCTAATGGCTGCAAAACTGTGCAGCTGCTGTAGCCATATTTTCTGCTGCTCTGCCATGAAAAAGAATAAAGCAGATGTGCAGAGAGGAGAAACAAGAAATGGAGAGGGAGTCCTGGCACTGCTGCATTCCATGGTTCTAGTTTTGTTTTGAGACTTTCCTCCATCCTATGCTTTTCATGTCCAACGCTTCCTTGGAATCTCTGGTTCAACACATTCTCCTTGTTTTAAGTTGCTTTGAGTTTGGTTTCTGTTTTTGTTTGTTTTTT
>NW_007770613.1:0-1789 GCF_000696425.1 Galeopterus variegatus | reverse complement strand
CCTGCCTGTGGTTGGCAAGACTTCTGAGAGGGCTCCTAATCCCAAATAATAATGATGACAACAATAGGGGTGATAATGGAGGGCTCCATGTGTGTAAAGTGTGGCTCAATCTCCAAAGGTTCAGGAGCTCTACAAAAGGTCCTGATAGGTATTATCTCCTGGGAGGGCAACAGGTTTACCTTGAGGGCAAATACTGTGTCCGGAGGTAAAGAAGCTGAGAGGTAACGAGAGCAGGTAGTAATAATGACAGCAAACACTAATGCCTGTAGCCAGGAAAAACAAGCAGAAAGCCATGTTGGGAGAATCAGGGTTAGTTAAAAAAGAGCTTTTCTTCCCTCTTTCTCTTTGGGCATTAACTATCAGCAGGAAATGACAGTACAGGCTCCTGTTTTAAGGTAAAGTGATGAACACCGTATGGGAGGGCGTCTGTTCTGCATGTGTGGTGAAAATGTCTGGTCTGCAGAGTACACACCCCTGGGGGCTGGGAGGGAATGCTAATAAATGAAAATAGACAAGTGTAAGATAAACACAGTTCACATAAAATGGGATAAAGATGAGAAATGGCAACCTGTGCTTGGCTTCAGTATTGGAGCATGGTAAGGAGGGTCGGGGACTGTAGTAAACTACAGCTCCTCCTTGACTTACAATGGTGTTAGGCCTGATAAACCCATCAGATGTTGAAAATGCATTTAATACACCTAACCTACCAAACAGCGTAGCTCAGCCTAGCCTACCTTACACGTGCTCAAAACACATTAGCCTACATTTGGGCAAAATCCTCTAACACAAGCCTATTTTATAATAAAAAGTGTTGACTTCCTCTTGTAATTTACTGAATGCTGTACTGAAAGTGAAAAACAAAACAGTCATATGGGTACTCTAAGTACAGCTTCTACCGAATGCCTATCGCACCGCTGTAAAGTCGAAACATACTAACTGGGACCACTGTAAGTCAGGGACTGTCCATAGGGGGAGAAATATGCCCCTGTTGAAGGAGGCGGCTCTACTCAGATCCAACCAAAGCTAGCCCCATGATTTCAGACTTTCCAATTTTGAAAAGAAGCTGAAAATTCTAATTTTTGTGGAAAATTTCTTGAATTTGAAATATTGATAACTACATCCAACATTTTCCAATGTTGTTGACTTATGGCCTGTCTGGTTGGGATTTCTCTCCTAAAGCAATCCTTCGATTATCTCAAGTTTTTAAGATGTTTAGCCTGATTGTGCACATGGAGTTGGAGACACTGAGCTGGCCCAGTGTGCACCCCAATGCCTCACCCCAGGTTATAAAGGAAGCCAGTGAGAAGAGGGGGATGTTCCAGGCTCGGGTGTGTCTGGACTCTGCATGGAGGATGGGCTCAATGGGGCTGCCCAGCATGGCCATGCTGTGTGTGGTTACATGAGAATAGCAAAATGGAGCTTGGCAGAAGGAGGGGTTGGTGAGGGTGAGACCTAGCAGGGCTACTGAAGATTAACAGCAACTAGGGTAACGTTTGGTCTCTTCTAGCTTTTCTGTCCTCCATTTTCTTTCTCTTTACCACGCTACCATCCGTTCTTTCTCTCTCCTTTCTTTCTACAATTTCCTTGCCCGCTTACTGTTATGTCAGGATCTTTACTAGGCTATGGAAACACAACCTATGCATAAAATTATGTTTCTGACTCTTTTTTTCACATGAAAGCTGTTTTTTTGTATCAAAGTTGGAGGTAAGTTTGGCAAGGTCAGACATTCTGTGCAAATTTTTCTTTGAGAGAATCACCTCAGTGAGACACAAACTCCACAGCAGCAGAA
>NW_007770612.1:5237-5712 GCF_000696425.1 Galeopterus variegatus | reverse complement strand
GTTAACTGTGGATCTCATCACAGGCCACCACAAGGATTAAATGACATAATATAGTGCTTGACAAGTACAGAGCACACAGTAGATGCTCAGGAGATGGTTATCAATTCTGCTGGTAAGTTGGGGGAAGGTGATGTCTCAGGGAAGATCCACAGAAAAAAACATTGATGGAAAGAGAGGAATTATTTTGATTTTGCAAGATTCACATTCCTACACTTCCCCCACGATAATCTCCTTCCAAACAATGACTTGCTGAAACCGTTATGAATGTTCCTTGTAGAAATCACAGATACGAAAAACGAAAAGAAAATTTCACTTTGAATTCAAATGTCCAGAAATAACTGCGCATTCATTTTACCTCTTTGGTACATATTTTCGGCTAACTTAAGACCATAACCTGTATGTGCATGTGTTTAGGCAATCTTTGTTCTCACTTAATATACCAAAGTACGTCTTCAACTGTCTACATACAGTTCTA
>NW_007770612.1:0-4575 GCF_000696425.1 Galeopterus variegatus | reverse complement strand
TTATATCCCATGTATGCAGTGCAGTTTATTTAATTTATACATATATATAACCCATTATACGTTTTCTTCTTAACGTACTGGTGTTTGAAGCAATCATGAGAAAAGCAACTCACATGCATCTCTCATCATTACATATAGATATTTTAGTAGAAGGTAATTGATGGGTAAAAGGCATGAACGTTTGTTAAATGTAGTACTCCCCACCAAAGTTCCAACTGGTAAACTCATAATCAGCTTAAATTTTAAGCAACGGCATAGGTACCACTGCTCTTCATCATCAAATCCTTGCAGAGGGGACATCATTTCTAAATTCTTACCCATATGTGGGCGTATCTGGATTTTCGAAGACATTTTGTTCATTTACCTGTCTTCCCAGCTGTTAGTGAACTACTCATGACGATTGGAACACGTTTTGATCTCTAAAACGGCAAGTCTTGGTTCATCACACTACAAAGGTTGTCTTAAAGTCACCCCGACAGTCAAAGATAGCATGCGTTACTCAAAAAATTTTAAATCTCCACATTTTAACTGGCCTGAAGTAAAAGGGATACATTTTTAAAGAGCTCACATTTTGAAATACATGAGTTTCCCTTTACAACAATGTGGAGCTATCTTCCTCAGGTTGGGGCTTTCCTTCTCCCATCCTTCACTAAGAAACACATAGGAATAGATGTAGTCTGATTTACAATGCATATTGCAGTTGATTCAAAGAATTTTCAGCCCCCAGAACTTGACGTATCATGGGAATTATACACCCCATGCAGTTTCTTTTGACTTACATTCCTTAATGGTGTTTCAAAACATGTGCTTGACAAATAATACGCTGTATGGACTTCATTTTGATAGTTAAGTCACTTCACGGTCTTCAACAAAGTGCTTTCTAAGGAAAATTCTAAAGGCATCAAGCACAAGCGAAAGTTTTCTTTCTGTTTTCCTGCTCCGATACACGGTTTGGGCACTGGAACCCGGCAACATTTCTCTGTCCCACCTTCTAAGGAATGTATGGAGGGACGAAAGCCTAGCATCATCGGTGGCAGGAGAACTCAGGCCCAGCCATGGAGAGCCCAGAAACGAGTGCTTTCTCCCTCATCCACCTCGCCTCCTCCCCACCGGCACTCACTGCCTGGCTCCGCCCCCTACTTCTCGTTCCACTCAGTCATCCACGTCCCCTACTCCACACGGAAGGATCAGCCGAACTCTTTCCACATCACCCTTTCTAGCAGCCTGTTGGCTTTCTCCCAGTTGTCTGAGTCGGATCTGGTAGCTCAGCCAAAAGCCGATTTTCTTTCTCAACCAAAACCGCGTCAGCGCTCGCCTCCTTGGACCTGGCTCCGCCCCCTACTTCTCGTTCCACTCAGTCATCCACGTCCCCTACTCCACACGGAAGGATCAGCCGAACTCTTTCCACATCACCCTTTCTAGCAGCCTGTTGGCTTTCTCCCAGTTGTCTGAGTCGGATCTGGTAGCTCAGCCAAAAGCCGATTTTCTTTCTCAACCAAAACCGCGTCAGCGCTCGCCTCCTTGGACCTGGCTCCGCCCCCTACTTCTCGTTGGACTCAGTCATCCACAACCCCTACACCACACAGAAGGATCAGCTGTACTCTTTCCACATCACCCTTTCTGGCAACTTGATGGAGATTTCCCAAGATGTCTGAGTCAGATCTCCTAGCTCGGCCGAAAGTCAGTTCTCTTTCTCAACCAAACCACGTCCGCGCTTGCCTCCTGTAGCCTGGTGGAGGTGCCACAGAGTGACTCCCTCTTATGCCCTCAAGAGTGAAAAAGCTTCTTCATGGTAGAAGACAGCAGCTTCAGAGGCCCGTCCCCTCACCTCGCCCCTTGGCCCTTACCCACTTCTGAAGACGGTATGAGCGATTACTACTCGATACTCTTTTGGAAAAGCCAACCTCTCATCCACAAAAGCACCACTCAAAAGCCTCCCGTTGGGAACGATAACCAAGCAGCCGGTCTAAACACAAGTGAGCATTCGCACAGAGCCCTGGTGCCCAAGCATTCCAAGAGGGCGCGTGCAGGGGCCTCGGGTGGACCAATGGTTGCTGAGTGACGTCAGCAGTCACTAGGTACATTGAAAGTTCCTTCTCATTGGCTATTTGTTGCCATGGCTACACAGCAGTTCTTTCCTGAGCTTGGGCATGTCTCCGCACCCTACTTCCCCTTCCACTCAGTCATCCACGTCCCCTACACCACATGGAAGCATCAGCTGTACTCTTTCCACATCACCCTTTTTGGCAACCAAATGGATCTTTCCCAAGATGTCTGATTCGGATCTCCTAGCTCGGCCGAAAGCCGATTCCCTTTCTCAACCAAACCGCGTGCGCGCTTGGAGGTGCCCAAGCATTACTCTCTCTTCTGCCCTGAAAAGTCAAAAAGCTTCTTCATGGTAGAAGACAGCAGCTTCAGAGGCCCGTCCCCAGCCTTGCCCCTTGGCTCTTACCCACTTCTGAAGCCGACATGAGCCAATATTACTGACTTCTCTTATGTGGAAGCCAACCTCTCTGCCACAAAAGCACCACTCAAAAGCCTCCTGTTGGGAACGGTAACCAAGCAGCAGGTCTAAACACAAGTGAGCATGTGCACACTGCCCTGACGCTCAAGAGTTCTAAGTGGGCACGGGCGGGGCCCCCGGGTTGACCAATTTTTGCTGAGTGGCATGAGCAGTCACTGGGGAGATTGAAAGTTGGTTCTCATTGCCTATTTGTTGCCATGGCTACAGATCAGATCTTTCCTAAGCTTGAATCAATTTTAACCATACGTTTTCCCCTGAAAATATTCAGGCTTACTTTTGAGTTTCAGGAAATTGTAAGCTAAAGGGAATACAACATTGAAATGCGAGACCCAGCTGAACTCCAGGTTGTTGACACCCAGAAGGTAGGGCACAGGTGAAACCTGCCCCTGCGTCAGGAGTACCACAGGGTCATCTGGGAACACCACACCATCCACCACGGGGCTCATGAACCATACAATCTACAAGGCAAGCAGCATTTCCAGCCAGTCCTCCCACATATCCTCCCAGGGTCCCCATGACCTTGGATGTCCAGCTCAGCAGGTCCCCCTCCAGAGGCTGCTTTAGCTTAGGCTCTTTGATTGGAAGAAAGCTGGGCCTGGCCATAGTGACCCCTGGAGGGGATCACAGGACCAATCTACTTGGATTTGGGATGCTTGCCCCAGGTATCCACGTAGTTCACTCCCTCTGTGCTAAATGTCACTTCAATGCCCTATACATTCTATTTTAAATTCCAGCCCTTTAAACATGCCCACCCCATTACCCTCTCCATTTATTGCTATTCACTTATCACCTTCTAAGGAGGTGAATTTATTTATAGTGTTTATTGTCTCTCTCTACTGACATCTCTTCCACTAGGGAAGGGATCTTGGCCTGAACGGCCTCTTGAGTATCCTGAGTGCCTGGCACACAGCAGTTGTTCACTAAACACTTGAACTGCAGAATGTGGCCTGCTCACCTCTTGAGGGTCTTCTTGGGTGTTCATATGAAAGAATGTCTGTTGGGGAAGGGAGGGGATCAGAGTTAAAGGAAGTCTCCCCAGTGTGCTCCTGAGACAGGGTCCCTGGGGAAGTAGTTGGGGGTGACAGAATAGGAGAATGAACTGCAGGCAGCCAGGTTAGGCAGCTGGAATGTTCTACCTACCATCTTCTTGGACACATGCATCACCTCAGCTCCTGATAGTGCCCTCAGGCAATCTACCAGGATTTGTGTATTGTTGTGGTTGCAACCAGCCAGGCAGGCAACTTTCTGTAGAGAGAAGAAGGAGTACTTGGGGGTACCCCCATCCAGCCCCTCCTTAGTGAGCCCTGGAGGAGAGGTACCCACCTTGGCCACCTTCAGTGGGTCATGAGCAATGAAGACTTTGAGTGCTGCGGTGCCACTCTGGGAAATGGCCCGATGGAAGAGACCCCTGGCTAAAGTTGAGAGCATCTGTAAGGGAAGGGAGTGGGGCAGCCATGAGATTCTCAGTACGGCCACTTGGGTTGTTTTGGGAGCCCATCTGGTGAGGGGTGAGCAGCCTGAAGGAATCCTGGGAGAGCAAGCAGATGGGAGGGAGCCAGGAGTCCTGGGTTGGGGTCCTAGACCTAAGGCCAGTGCCTCTGGTCTGTACAATGGGCCCCAGGGCTTCCAGAGGGGATCTGGGTATGTGGGAAGGAACCTGCTGGCGTATGGAAGTGGTCTCTCTCTGCTTTGGAACTAAAAATGGGGGGTACATGGGGGTCTCTCCTGTGCTAATAGCGCTGAGCCTCTCTGCATTGCCCAAGTTTGGGGAACAAGTACATCCTGGGCCTCCCATCCGGTCCCTTGGATACCTCAGACTTCACGTGCCCCAAATCTGCTCCAGCCAATCCCCATCTGGGTGGCATCCCTTACCCTGCATCATCCATCCTGCCCCAGGGGCCTTCCACTGCTCATCCCCACACGCAGCTTCCCCAGTTCTGTCCATTGGCCTCTTACACCACTCTGCAACCATTCTCTACTCTCCATCCTTCCTGCTGCTATTTTATGAGTAGCCCCCATTATTTCATCCGAGAGTTAGCACCCCCCTATCC
>NW_007770611.1:5107-5714 GCF_000696425.1 Galeopterus variegatus | reverse complement strand
CTTTCCTCTTAGTATTGCTTTTGCAGTATCCCAAAGGTTTTGGTATGATGTATCCTTAATGTCAATAGTTTCAAGAAATTTTTTGATTTACTGTTTAATTTCTTCTTAGACCCATAGATCATTCAGGAGGACATTATTTAATTTCCATGCATTTGTATAGTTTTTAGAGTTTCTCTTGTTATTGATTTCTAGTTTTAATCCATTGTGGTCTGAAAAAATACTTGAAATGAGTTTAATTTTCTTAAATTTGTTGAGACTTGACTTGTGACCTAACATGTTGTCTACCCTGGAGAATGTTCCACATGCTGATGGGAACAATTTATATTCTGCAGTTTTTGGATGAAATGTTCTGCAGATGCCTGCCAAGTCCAACTGATCTAAAGTCTAGTTTAAATCCTGTGTTTCTCTTGTGTTTGACTTGTTGCCTAGATGATCTGTCCAATGCTGAGAGAGGGGTGCTGAGGTCTTCTACTATCATCATATTGAGGTCTATCTCTTTCTTTAGGCCTAACAGTGTTTGCTTTATATATCTGGGTGCTCCAGTGCTGGGTGCATATATATTTATGATTGTTATGTCTTCTTCCTGGATAGATCCCTTTATCATTAT
>NW_007770611.1:1967-3615 GCF_000696425.1 Galeopterus variegatus | reverse complement strand
ATACCTGGAAATTTTTCTGCTATTATTTCATTGAAAAGATTTTCAATGCATTTCCTCTCTCTACCCCTTCCAGAACACTCATGATCTACATATTTATGTGCTTGAGGTTGTCTGCTAGCTTGTTTAGATTTTCTTCATTTTTTAATTTTTTTGTTTTGTTTTGTTTCCATCTGCCGGGGTTATTTTGAAAAAACTGTCTTCAAAATCAGAAATTCTTTCTTCTGCTTGCTCTAGACTGCTGTTTAAGCTCTCAGTTGTGGTTTTTATTTCATTGAATGGATATTTCAGTTCCCGGAGTTCTGCTACATTCTTTCTTAAGGTATTAATCTCTTTGTAAATGTCCTCCGTCATATTCTGGATAGTTTTTCTCATTTTGTTGTGTTGTCTGAGTCTTCTTGTAACTCACTGATTTTCCCTAAGATTGTTGCTCAGAATTCCTTTACGGTCATTTCAAGGGTTTCCTGCTCTATGGATCTTAGTATGTGAGAATTATTGTATTCTTTTGGTGGTGCCATATTTTCCTATTTTTTCATATTTCTAGTATCACTACATTGATGTCTGGTCTTCTGGTATAACAGTTGCTTCTTTTATTACTCTTGAGTGGGCTTTGAGGAGAGCGACTCCCTCCTGTGGATGTGTCTTATATTGACTGTTGGGTAGGGTGTTTCAGTATTGTTTCTGGGTAGATGCAGTAGTGTTGTCTCTGTGTGGACAGTTTGGCCATATGAATTGTTGGAGTTGTGTGTGAGTGCCTCCATGGTCTGGCACTTAGTGATTCCTTGCTGAGGTTAGTGACACTGTGTTGGTTCATCCAGGATGTGGGTGAGATCTCAAGTTCTTGGGAGGAGCACCTGGGTGTCCTGTTGCTCTTTGGCTGGGGTGGGTGATCCAGGGCAGGCTTATTGGGACCCCATCTAGCACCCATGACCCTGATGGGTGCACTGGGGTATACTGGAACTCCTCAGTTTGAATGGGTGACCTGCAAAGGGTTTCTCTTTCCTGTAGGTAGAGGCTCCTCCTGGGTCCTTGCTTCCCCCAGTTAGGAGATGGGTAGGTAATGGCCAGGAATTTTCTTCCTTACTCTATTTGGATATCCTGGGTTTCTGCATTGTCCAGGGCTTCTGCATGTGTCTCTCCTAGATTGAGGCAGTTGTGTGGGATGTAACTCCCACCTAGGTGCACTACTGTGGGGGGCAGCATAATTCCCCCTGGTGGTTGAGCCACTGGGTTGTAGGTCTGCACTCACTCATCTCTTTCCCCAGGCTCCACTGTTGACCTTCTTTGTGTCAATGCAGTCAAGTGGTCAGTGGGCCACTTGCACAGTGGTGGTGGCTGCTGCAGTGGCAGTGGATGGTGCTGTGGTGGTGGGCCACCTTTGTGATGGCAAGCAACCCTTGAGGTGGTAGTGGATGTAGCAGTGGCTATAGTGGACCACCCACAGCATCTGCAGCAGCAGTGGGTCACCCACACAACTGCACCCTGCTCTCCTACTGGCTGTCAGTGGAGGCTGTCCTCAGCTCCTCAACAATACCACTTTTAAATTGATAATATGAACAAGTGATATTTTAGGTAGAAATTAAAACAACATGTGTCATTCACATCTGCACAATAAAAAAAAACTCCACAACGTTTGGGCCATTACTATTAT
>NW_007770611.1:0-973 GCF_000696425.1 Galeopterus variegatus | reverse complement strand
CCAAGCTAGGTTCTTGCTCCAACCACCTGGCGAGTAATAAACAGAAAGGTCTCCAAATGCTCGTTTTCTATGAAATGTTAGGATCTGAGAGCCTGCCTCGCCCAGGGGTCTTCAAACTGTGATCCTTGGAACCCTACAAATTCAGCAGAGGAGCTTCAGCATCATTTAACCCCTCCTTCAGCTAGAAAATTCACTGTTATCTGTTCCATTTGCTTACACTTCCTAGTAAGTGTAAGTAAGAAAAGCTTTAACAGGTACAGTAAGTTCAAAAACTACTGAGCTAGTCCAAGCCCAGTCTCTTAATTTCGTAAAAGAATAAGAACATGAAATTTTAGGTATCTGAATTGACCTGCTGCTATAGGTCAAATGTGTTCCTCAAGAGTTCTTATATTAGAAACTTGATCTCCACTGTCACAGTGTAAAGAGCATGGGAAATCTAATTATGGTATTTGAAAGGTGGGGTCTCTGAGAGGTGATTGGATTAAGACTGTGCCCCTGTGAATGAACTGATCCCTTCGTGGAGTAATGGGTGTGGTTCTGATGGCTTTATAACAAGAGTGAGTGACGAGGCTAGTTCACTCTTTCTCATGCCATTCCTTCACCATATGACACCCTGCATTGCTGTAGTCATCACCGAGAAGAAGGCCCTCAGCAGATGGGTTCCCTGGACCTCAGACTTCCCAGCCTCCATACTGTTAGAAACAAATTTCATTTACTTTACACATTACCCAGTTTCAGGTATTGTGTTATAACACAGAAATGGACTAATACAACTTTCCTCAGATCCTATTGCCATCAGAGACAGAGTTAGCCCTAAAACTCTATGACAGTGTTGCTGCATTTAAGGCAGATGCTCTCGAGTCTGAGGTTATTCAGTGGGGACCAGTGGAAGTGCTAAGCACTGGCAGCACTGCAGTTCTGCACTGCACCACATCCTGTGGATTCCCTGCTTTCCCCCTAGTGTTATGCTAGA
>NW_007770610.1:5066-5714 GCF_000696425.1 Galeopterus variegatus | reverse complement strand
ACCATACCAAAAGATTCTGATTGAACTGATCCACCTAAGGGGGGAAGTTTCTGCACTTCCCAATGATTCTTGCATGCAGCGGGGTGAGGAGCATGGCTCTGATTCCTGCAAGGCAAGCCTGTGCAGTCAGGGAAGATGCTGCACCTGCCCTCACGGAGCTAGGCTCTAGGGGGAAGGCCTTAATCCTGAGACTAGACAGAGAGCTGTGGATGGGGAAGAGGTGGAAGGATACAAAAAGTTCCTGAGTGTTGCTCCTGGGAGGCTTCTCTCCTTGGATGCATGAAGGCCAGAGCACAAGGTGTGGATTAGCCATGCCCAAAGCCACCTCCACAGAGGGAAGCCTCACCTCTTCAGGGAGGAGAGGGAGTGTGCTTCCCTAGTCACAGGGAGAAAGTGTCCATCTGCTGTTTGACCTACTGATATGATGTATAGGATCTAAGAAAGCTTGCGGAGGGCCCCAGAGATCCGTGAGAAAGCCCCAAAGGCGACCCTACCCAAGAAACCCTTGGGCTTGGTGACCTTCAGACTCAGAGCAGCCCATGTGTGTCCCAGTTGCCTCCAGCTCTCTGGCTCCATGTTCCCAAGGTTTCCAGGCTGGCTTCAGGAAAAGGCAGGGCCTCTTGTCAAGCCGTACTTTTCTTAGGGAGC
>NW_007770610.1:854-3061 GCF_000696425.1 Galeopterus variegatus | reverse complement strand
CTGGTCATGAGTTCCAGGAGGGAAAAGAAGGAGCCGGGATTATTTCCTGCCCCTCAGGGCATCCCAGAACCTCATCCTTTTCTTTTCACTAAGGATTTTGGAAGCAAGCATGACAGCACAAAATGATCCATGCAGGAAGAGGGGCAGATGGGGTGGGGGAGCTTTGTCACTTCCTCAGACATAAGTTAATTGAGTTGAAACCATGACATAAAGAACCTTCCCATAAAATCATAACCCCCAAGAGGGCAGAGTCCCATCTGTCTTGATCCCCCGTGTCCCTGGAGCCTGGAGCATGGAAGTAGTGGTGACCGAGGTGGTTGTGATAATGGTAAATCTTTGTGGAGGGCCTGCTGAGGCCAGGCCCTGTGTTGAGTGCCATATGTGCCTTGTGTTCACACAGCAGGCCCAGGGAGAGGCAGAGAGGGCGAAGTTCATGCCGAGTCATCAGTTAGGCAGAGGTGAAGTGGGACTCTCTAGTCTCTACCCTCTGCAGCTCTGGAGAATGAAAATAAATGAACACACGAACCTCACCCACTCATAAAGCAAGAAGACAGACTCAAAAGCTGCCTATCATTTCAGGCTTCTGTGAAGGATTGACAAATGGGCCACCTGGCAGGTAGTGGAAGGCTGGAGGGTGTCTAGGGACTGCTTCTTGTGGCATGCAGGTCTTCTCCGCTTCACCTCAGCAGCAGCTGTCCACCCAGATTCCAGCTCTCCCAGAACCAGCCTCACATGCCTCTCAGCAACAGCTGGGAGGTGCCTTCACCTCCAGCACCAAGTCCCAGCTCCACGGGCCCTTCCTCCAAGCATCTAAGTTCTGATAACTCCAGCCTCTTCCCTTTGCTTCCTCCAGCCCCAGGGGCAGTGGCTGCTTCCTTCAGTTACCTTAGTGCTCTTTTGTGCTCCTACAGTCCTCCATCAGCACATAAGCAGGGGTATTAAATACCTAGGAGTAGATTCTGTCTTCTGACTGGGCGCTGATGGATACATGCTTGATGCCATAAGAAGTCCAAGAAAACAGGACTCCAGGACTGGATTGATCATGTCCTTGGCCTTGAACCACAGTGCTCGTCCTTGGCAGTGAGAATTGGGAACCAGCTTCTTTTTTGCTGACTGGACCCTGGTAGACGCAAGGAGGCAGCACTGCCCACGTGGTCCTGAGTCAGAAACTTCTCCACAAGTGGGTCTCTGAGTCTGGGACGTCACAGTGCTCAGGAGGGGTAAGTTTGTTGCTAACCCACTGTCCTCCCTGGCTTGAGCCAGGGTTCATGGTTCTTTCCCTCCATGTGTGTTGAAATCTCCCCAGCAGATCTGTAACCCATGTGAGGGCAGAGTCTATGTAGGTCACCTCCCATCATCCTCCATCGAGCCTCTGTGGCCAAGCTTAGAAGGAAAAGGCTTCTCGGCTCAGAATCCAAAGATCTGAGTTGCTGACAATTTTCTTATTGGTGTAAAATGGTAACAACAGCACTCATCTCACAGAACGCTCCTGCGACGTGTGAACGTGCTGCCACATTGAACCGCAAAGCTACTCACAAAAGCGTGGACCCGGCAAGTGCTCCCACATTTAATGTTCATGTCAAAGATTTCATGCAAAAGCCAACAGGAAGGATTCTGCACTCATCCACAGTCTGCTTCAGAAGGAGAGGAAGCCTCTCGTTTCCTTGGCTGTGATATCTGGACCCTCTTCTTTAAACAACTCATGTTTATGAATATGTGTCTGTGGAAAACAGAATTCTGTTTAAGGCAAAGAATGTCTGGGCTCGTTTCCTTGGCTGTGATATCTGGACCCTCTTCTTTAAACAACTCATGTTTATGAATATGCGTCTGTGGAAAACAGAATTCTGTTTAAGGCAAAAAATGTCTGGCCTTTACTAAACTTGTGGATCTGTCTCCCTCCCTCCTTCCCTTTCTCCGTCCTCCCTTCCATTCTTCCTTCTTTTCTCCCTTCCAATAATCACCTTAGTCAGCATTTATTGAGTACCTACTGTGCACCAAGGATATTAAGGTTTCAGCAACAAAGAAGCCATGTCATTCCTCAAGGGGCAAACAATCTATGCAGCATGACACAGCCAGTAAATACGTACTAATATCCTGCCAACTGTAGTGGTAGAGATTATGCCCTGGCTTGTTTAAAAGAAAGAACCAAAGAAAGCAGGCAGGAAAATCCAGGAAAGACCTCCTGTAGGAGATAGCTTCCTAAACTA
>NW_007770610.1:0-329 GCF_000696425.1 Galeopterus variegatus | reverse complement strand
CAAAGAAAGCAGGCAGGAAAATCCAGGAAAGACCTCCTGTAGGAGATAGCTTCCTAAACTAACTCTTAAGGAGTCAGTAGAATCAATCAGGAGAAGGCGAGGAAAGGACACGCCAGGCATGGAGGGCAGCGTGCACGAGGACCCAGCAGAGGACTCAGAAGCTGTGAAAGAAGAACAGCAAGCAATGCCCTGTTGCTAGCGCACCAGGTTCAAGGCTCAGGCAGGTAAGAAACGAGGCTAGAGAGCTGAGCCAGGGTCAGGCCGTGGTGGGCATCAGTCACCAGATATAGTAGTTTGGACTTTACCATGAAGGAAATGGTGCCTTAAAC
>NW_007770609.1:4588-5715 GCF_000696425.1 Galeopterus variegatus | reverse complement strand
GAAAAATAAGTTGAGAAAATTATTCACCAGGTTTCTTATGATTCATGTGGCAGAGGGTCTTGTAATGCTAGCACTAAGACCAGGATGCTGCCGGTTGTGTTAAATCAGTCACTCCCTGAAACCTACGTCCCCTTTTTCGGCTTTCCCTGAGGTTAAGCTATAACTGGTCAGTGCAACAAAAGAGCAAGGTTAAACAGAAGTCAATATGGCACATGGGGCACAAAATGATGTTGATTTTGTTTAACCTCTAACACAATGAAAAGCATTCCATCATGCTTACTCTGTATATCAAATAGTTTCATTCATGCACCTTAGTTATCTCAGTTCTTATACCACAAAAGACCTTCAGTCTCATTTTGTTATCTTTTACTATTGGCCAAATTTAAAGACTCAATCCATCCTTTCATTTCCTCATCCTGCATCTTCTTGATATTCTAGGGTCTTGGCTTGATTCTGAAATGCATGAAATCTTCCATGATCAAAGTCTTGCACAAAACATTATCTTTTACCTCAATTTTGTGGAATAAAAATTATGAATACAAATAGAAACTTTTGATCTAAACCAGACAATTTTATCACATATTCTATACATATTTTTATAAACATGAAATATAGTAGTACTTTATACCATGAACTAATATTAATAAATTTATTAATTAATTTATTTCTTAAAATAGTTTTCAACTGTTATTCTGCCTAGTATTTTTACCTTTTATTATAGTTTCTTTCATTGTAGAGATTTCCCCTTTTATGTGAAGCATATTATGCACACTATGCAGAGATATTGCTTGATAAATGTATGATAATTGTGATTTTTTAAAACTAGTCAGCATCTTACATTATCTTAATATAATGGGAAAACTACAAAATGTATTATCTTAGAAAATCAGAGCTTATAAAACAGATAATACATGAGACGATGATGATTATTTTTCATATTGCTAAAGAGAGTTATTTTCTTATAAAAAAACAAACAATAATATGCTTTTCCTAAAAATAGTCAGCTTGTATTTTTTTTCCTTTTTACTAAAATTTTGTGAGATGTGTCTATAAAATTAGGGAAGGCGCATTTGTAATCTTTTTCTAAGATACAGATAAATTACCTATTTATTACTTTTTAAAATCAC
>NW_007770609.1:2441-3423 GCF_000696425.1 Galeopterus variegatus | reverse complement strand
GTTGTCAACTGAGAAAGCAAAACAAGGGTGTCAGCGGTGACATTTTAAACAACTTGTTCTTTAGCTTTGACCTTGGCTATATTTTCATCTGTCTAGCATCACTTGGATCCCACCTTTTCGTAAGCCTGGTTCTCCTGTCTCACTATCCATTCTACTGGCTATATGATGTGCTTTCAGTAACTCTTTTTTTCTGCTGACATTAATCAGGATAGTTCCTGTCACACACAATAAAAAAATTCATGAGCCAAAATACTTCAGCTTTTATCTGTTTAAAATTTGGACATCTACACAATCCACACTTTTAAAACATTTGAAAATCAGAGGTTGTTCATTCCTTCCCCCTCTTTTCAAAGTTAAGAAAAATTATCAAACAAATTAGTAACAATTTTCATGGTATGTAAGCAATTACTTGTAAAATCAGAGAAAATATGAAGTAGCCTGACTCCACGACCATTTATTTTGTACTATTAAACACAGACTAAGGTGTTGTACTTCCCATTATTTCATGATTTTCTGCATTAACAACATGTATACAGACGTTTATTTAACTAGCAATTTTTCAAGTTAGCTAGTTCAGAAGTCCTGGTTTTACCAAGGGATTTAGCAGTTAGCCTAGCAACTCTAGTAAATAGAAAAGAAATATTTCTTATGTGAAGTTAGAAATCCAAAATATGGATATAAAATGTGTCCATTAATAAATCACTCTTTTAACCCAATTTATAATATGCAACACATAAAACTTAATTTCAATCAATTGTATCAATTTGAGAGGTAACATATATTTGAATTTGTAAGTGCTCACAAGCATAGTGCTCAGATGACATTCCTTAGTTACATTCAGTAATAATTTGATTTAGAATAAAAGCTCTTTCTTTCCTCATCAGTTTCCTGAAGTCTTATGGTATTTATGGCCTCAACAACAAAAAAAATTAGCATTTAATTATATCTTGCTTTGTACTGTCCTTGTTTTCACTGTCAAGCA
>NW_007770609.1:0-632 GCF_000696425.1 Galeopterus variegatus | reverse complement strand
GATACTGTGTAGGAGAAGGGATGCCAGAATGAGACTACCACTTCTGCAAATTCATATTCAGCCTTTGTCACTTAACAATGCATAACTTGACCAAGTGTTCGTTTTTATGTGATTCATATACTTCCTTGTCATATAGAGATGATAATAGTAATACCTACCTCATTGGGTTACTGTAAGAATTAAGTTATTTAATAGAGTCAAAATGCTTAATATAGTTTCTAGGACATGCTAATTTCCAAATAATATTATTATTATCCATGGCATTAGAAGTGTTTGGGTGAGACTTATTCTTCAATTACTATTTGATATAGTTGAGCCTTAAATCAATCTTTCTACTTCCCACCCTCATGTATTTAATTAGTCTCAGAATATTATACTTACGAAAAGCTCCCCATCATTCAATGAGTGAATCAGGTGAAGTTATAAATCTAAGAAAGTGATGCTTAAAATCATTTCTTATGAAAAAGCTATCAAACATAAGCCAATTTCTTATTAGTCTGAATTCTGGTAGCTCCTATATACTAATTTCAAATGTATCTTCTATCCTTCCCACCAATCCTTTCTCAGTAATTCAGTTAAATTACTTACTCCTCCCACATTCTGGACCATTAAATTAATTCATAGGTCATAAA
>NW_007770608.1:5320-5716 GCF_000696425.1 Galeopterus variegatus | reverse complement strand
GGAAAGACTTGTATTACTTCTAAAGGTTAGAGTGTGCCCTTTATGGTGAAGACAATTTAATTATTCTTTATTAAGAAAGAATTTTCAAGAATTTATCAACCTAGTCAATGAGGCATGTACTTATAACTCAGGAATCCATGTGCACACTCAAGTAACTTGCCAAAGAAAATGAACTTTCATGTATAATTGTAATTTTTGTTTTTGCTTCTAGGAAATAAGTCACCTTATGATTAGAGGTCAGTGACATTAAATATTTAAATTACAACTGCTGACAACATAAACATTACCATTTTCCTCAGTATGGCTTATCTTACCTTGATCTTTTGGTGGTACTGATAAAGAATTCTGCATTATGATGTATTTGACTTGAATAGTACTTTCCTAAAAATAACCAAG
>NW_007770608.1:2391-4687 GCF_000696425.1 Galeopterus variegatus | reverse complement strand
GCCCAAAACAACCAAACCACAGACAGAATATATGAGCCAATGTTTTAAAAACATTGGATGTTGGGTCATGAAAAACTGATCCCTGAGAGACAGGAAACAATTGAGATGAACACAGGACTACACTGCAGGGAGAAAACACCCTGGTGGAGATTCCCAGAGTACTGGAGAAAAGAGAGCTGCACAGAAAGAGCACAATGAAGATGGTCCCCATCAAGTATTTACCTTCCTAATGATAAGCACATGCAAATGAGGAAACACTCTGAGGCCAGAGAAAGATCCAAGGTGCTCTACCCTCACAGAGGGACAGGAATATTGCCTGCTACCACTAGTCAGAATGAAAACATTCATAATTCATAGGCACAGGTTAAAGTACACAGAAGGTCTTGCCTTAGTTGGGGGAGAATAATTAGCTTTAGACTGAACATTTCTTTGGTTTCACATAACAAATCTTAAAGAAAGACATGAAAGGATCAAACTGTTTCCAAATATCTTAACTGTGCACCATAACAAAGCTCAAGAATATTTATAGAAATACAAAAATATTCACCACACACCAAAGTAAAATTCATAATGCCTAATATCTAATAAAAAATTAACAAGCACTAAGAAGCAGTATATCTAATAAGAAATTAACAAGCACTAAGAAGCAGGACAATATGATCCATAATGTAGAAAATAATTGAAATTGACCCAGGACTGACACAAATGTTAGAATTAGCAAACAAGAACATTAAGTGTATAACTGTATTTCATATGTTCAAAAATTTAAGTACAGGCAGGAAAATATTAAAAAAGACATAAATAAAATTTCCAGAAATGAAAACCACAATATATAAGGTGAAAAACACACTGGATGGGATTAATGCCATATTAGACATGTCAGAAGAAAATATTAGCAAATTTGAAGGCATAGCAATAGAGACTATCCAGAATGAAATTCAGGGAGAAGAGAGTAAAAAAGCAAAACGAAAAGAGCATCAGTGAGGTGTAGGACAATTTCAAGAAGCCTAATATACCTGTAGTTGGAGAGGAGAGAGATGAAAGAACAGAAAAAAAATACTTAAAGAAATAATGTTAGAAAATTTCCAAATTTGATAAAGCTATAAACATACAGATCCAATCATCTCAAAAATCTGATGCACATGAAGCATAAAAACTATGCCAAGGTATATCATGATCAAATTGATCAAAACTAGTGAAAACAAATTTTAAAGGCAGCCAGAGAAAAAGGAACATTGCATACAGAGGAACAATGAAAAGGATAAGAGACTTCTTTTTTTTTTTTTCCTTTTTTTGGTCTTTTTTCGTGTCCGGCAATGGATCGCAACCCTCAGTGTCGCGCCCGTACCGGACTGGGACCGGCAACGGGATCGCAACCCTCAGTGTCATGCCTGCACCTCGCTCAGCCAGTGAGCGGGAACCGGTCTGCATGTGGGATCCGAACTCTCGGCGGGAGCGCCGCTGCGCTCCCAAGCAGAGCACTGTAGCAGTGCGCCACCAGGCTGGCCCAGGATAAGAGACTTCTTACCGGAAACAGTGCAAGTGAAAAGACACCAAGCAACATCTTTAAAGTACGGAAACAAACAAACAAACAAAAAACCCACCAACAACTCTGTAATCTAGAATTCTATGTACTTCCAAGAAAACTCCAGGCATCTGGTGATGTCTACTGAATATTTAAGGAAGAAACAATACCAATTATACATAAATTCTTTCAGAAAATTGAAAAGGAGGGAATCATTACTATCTAAGAACTCAGTGTTATCTAGATACCAAAACCAGACAAAGCCATTATGAGAAAAGAAACCTACAGACCAATTGATCCTTTATAAGCACAGATGTGAAAGTTATAAACAAAATTTTAGCAAATCAAATCCAACAATATGATAACACATCATGACCAAGTAGGGTTATCCTAGGAATACACACTTGGTTTAACATTCAAAACCAATTTTATTCACCATGTTAACAAACTAAAAAAGAAAAACTACATAATCATCTCAATATATGCAGAAAATGCATTTGACAAAATCCAACATATATTCCCAATTAAAAACTTTTAGAAAACTAAGAATAGGAGGGACCTTCCTCACCCTAGTAAGAGCATCTATGAGAAACCCAAAGTTAACAATATGCTAAATAATGAAAGACCAAATGCTTTTCCCTCTAAATTAACAAAAAAACAGGATTTCTACTTTCACCATCGTATTCAACATTGTATTGAAAGTTCTAGACAGCAATAAAGCAAAAATAAATAAAATGTATCCAGACTGGGATACATACAATTGTCTTTATT
>NW_007770608.1:1902-2206 GCF_000696425.1 Galeopterus variegatus | reverse complement strand
AGCAATAAAGCAAAAATAAATAAAATGTATCCAGACTGGGATACATACAATTGTCTTTATTTGCAGGTGGCATGATTATCTATGCAGAAAATTCAAGGAAATCCACAAAAAAGCTCCTCAAACTAATGACTGCATTTAGCAATGTTTCAGAATACAAATAAACAAAAATAAATTACATTTCTATATGATAGCAACAATCAGAAACTGAGATAATTCAGAAACTGAAATTTAAAATACCATTTGTAATAGAACAAAAAAATGAAATAAATAAGGATAAACCTGAAAAGATATGTGAAAGACCTAT
>NW_007770608.1:0-1048 GCF_000696425.1 Galeopterus variegatus | reverse complement strand
ATACCCAAATGTAAAACCTAAAACTACAAAACTTCTGAAAGAAAACATTGTGATCTTTGGTTAGGCAAAGATATCTCAGATATGGCATCTAAAGCATAATCTATAAAATAATAAGCTAACAAGTTAGACTTAATCAAAATGAAAAACTTCTGCTTTTCAATAGACACTGTTAAGACAATGGGAGAAAATATTTGTAAATAATAAATATGATTAAGAAATTATATCCAAAATAGAAAGCTCTTAAAACTCAATAAGAAAACAACCCAATTTGCAAAATGGGCAATGAATCTAAACATACAATTCACCAAAAAGGATATATGGTTTACAAATAAGGTCATGAAAAGATGCTCAATATCATTAGCTATTAAGAAAATGCAAATTAAAACCAAAATGAAATAACACATCTCTAGTAGAATGGCTGATAATTAAAAAAAAAAAACTGACTTCATCAAGTGTTGGCAATGATGCAGCAGAAATAGAAGTCTTATATATACACTGCTGGTGGTAATGTAAATGGTAGCTACTTTGAAAAATCGTTTGGTATTTTCTTCAAAAGTTAAAGATACATCTGCCATGTGACCCAGCTAATCCCTTCCTACTGACCCAAGAGAAAACACACATGAATGTTCACAGCAGCTTTATTTGTAGTAGCCCCAAACCAGAAACAACCAAAATGTTCCNTAGACAAAATTGCCTTTAAAGAGAAAAAGAAAGCTGAAAGACTAATACAACTTTAGTTTCAAGACGTTTAAAGCTAAAACTATCAAGATAACATGATATTGATCAAAGATGGACAAATACATTAGTGCAATAGAACAGAGTACAGAAATAAACTCACAAATATATGACTAATTTTTCATAGAAATCTAAAGGCAAATCAGTGGAAAAGGATAGTCACTTCAACAAATTTGATATCCATATGCAGAAACAACAAAAAAGAACCTTGAGCTGTACCTCACACCATATACAAAATTCAAAACACATTATATACCCAAATGTAAAACCTAAAACTACAAAACTTCTGAAAGAAAACATTGTGATCTTTGGT
>NW_007770607.1:2558-5716 GCF_000696425.1 Galeopterus variegatus | reverse complement strand
TAGGATAGAAGGCTGGGGTTATGTGCCACCAGGATAAAAGCAAAGCAAAACAAAAATAATAGAAATAAAAAAAAAAAAACCCACAATAGACAAATACACTATAAGAGAGGCCTGTTCATTCTTCTCCAGTGAGGATTTGGGTTCATGCTTAAATGGAGCTAAATTAATATTACTAATAATAATAGCCGCTAATGTTTTTGAGCACTTGCTACATGCCAGGCACCAGCTGAGAACTTTCTCCTGCACTATTTCATCCTCCCACCAGGTCTAAGAGGGAGATGCCATTCTTAACCCCATGACAAAGAAGGAAATGGAGGCTTGACGGGGAGGCCACTTGCCTGAGGTCTCAGTGCCGGCAAGAGGCAGAGCTAGGCGCTAAACCCAGGTTTGTCTGAGTCCAGACCCTGTGTTTGTAGACCTCCTGCTTGGAGGCCAAACCATTCATTCAAGCAATAGATATTTTTGAGGACCAAGAACTATGCTGGGCACCAGGTAGTCCCTGCAATGGCAACAGCCATGGCCGTGCCCTTGTGGCATTTACATCTGAAACTGATAAAAGGAAACGATTGCATGACTTTGTGACTGCATGTCGGATATGTGTTAGGAAGGAAACGAGCAGGGTGTAGTGATGGAAAAGAAAGGGGTGGGGGGTGCTTAAATAGGGTGGCTGGGGAAGACCTCTCTGAGGAGGTGATGTAGAAGCTAAAGGAGAGGAGTGAGGAAGGAAGCCCCAGCTGCAGGATGAAACGGCATGCCCTGCAGCCTGGCAGAGGGAAGCCTTGGGTGGCTGCGAAGAACCGAGGCAGACCAGCGAGGTTAGAGGGCGGTGAGTGAGGGAGAGCGGAACTAGGTGAGGGTGAGGGGTCAGCACCTTCATGGCCACAGCTAGGAGCTGGATTTCTTCTAAGTCTTGGGAGAGCTTTAGCCAAGGGAGCTCCCACGTGAAACGGATTGCTTGGGCTGCTAGTGAGGGTGGATTGGAAGTGGGCAAGAATGGAAATAGGGAGACAAGTCAGGAGATTCTTGCAGTAGCCAGGAGGGCCAGACAGTTTGGCAATGGAGATAGAGACTGGATGTATACAAGATATATTTTGGAGGTAGAAATAGCAAGGTTATTGTCAACTGTTCATCTCCTACAGGCTCCCATCACACTCCCCGTGTTGTATTATCATCTGGTCTTTGTTTTTCCAAAGAAGACTGTATCCTCTTCCTTAAGCAAGACTCCTTTTCCCAAACTGTTCTACTCCTCCTTTCCTGGAACTTCCATAGATTTATTAAGAGCTTTGCTAATCTCGACAGCCAGCTCCTTCTCCCTTTTGTAACACATATATACATGTGTATGTGTGCATTTGGTGTGTGTGTGTGTGTGTGTGTTTAAGTTATCACCCACCCCACTCATGCTTGTGAGCATTTAAATCCAGAGGGTTTGAAAAGGTTTGAAGGATTCTTCTCCATATAAATAAGCCACATGCGAATCAGACCTGTCTGCCTCTGTTGACAGCTGTCAGAGGAGGGTGACATCAGAAATGCTCATTTGCCTTTACAAAGCATCGCAGCCCCTTGGGCAAGGGGTACTCATGAAACAGCCATGAGGGGGGTGTCCAGGGCCTGCATCCGCCCCAGTGGCCAAGAAAACTCTGGTAAAAAGCCTTTATCCTCCCTCAGAAGATGAACCTCCTCTAAGAGGAACAGAGGGTGTGACCAGCTGTGTCATAGATTTGGAGCATTTTCACTTTTTGTCCACAAAATCTAGCTCCAGGGTGGTACTGAGTCACATTAACATCTGACAGCTGTTCAGGGGCTTATGGAAAATGACTTGCAGCTTCATGGTTTCGTTCCCAGTTTGGTCCTTCACAGCTGAAAGTTTCCTTAGCAACCACAATGCAGATGCTGGGATGGGGTGGAGGACCTTCTGAAAGGGGTGTTCCTTTTGAACTCTGCTTACATCTCAGGGCTATCAGGAAAGCTAACAGAGGCCAGCACTGGCAGAGTGGAGGTTAGAACCTTCAAAAGATGTTCAGTGTAGGTCTGTTTCTCCCAGTGTTCCCTGCAAGTACATTGGGAAGATTCGAAACAAGGATACCTATTGAGTTGTTTGTCAGGCCCAACCTATGTAGAATGTTTTTTCCATTTTCTAAAAACTCATTCTCCCACTCCTGCGATCTGCATGCTTCATGTGGGAGAAACTATATTTTTGCAATGTGACCTTTGCTCTGGCTTCAGTTCATGGAAGACCAATCAGACTCCCTCTCCTGGGAAAGTAGATCTGAGTGGGGCTGGTCTCTGAACAGAGGAAATAAAATCCTACCAGTGGGGAAAACCAGGTTTCCCCCCAGGTAATGTTAGGAAAATTAACACTACCTACCACAGTAGACAAATCTCAAATCTCAGTGGCTTCACACTATAAAAGCATATATATCTCTCCTTCATGCTTGTAGGAATGCCACATGAACATGTGGCCACCAGGTTGTCATGGAGGAGGAAGAGAAAGTCACACGGGATGTTTTTGAAAGTGAGGTTTTTTCATCACTTCCATTTGCATTCCACTGGCCAGAATTTAATTAGATGATCCAAACATAAGTATAAAAGAGGCAGGAAAATGTAGTCTCTCTGCATGCCAAGGAAAAGGAAATAGTGTCATGAGCATGTGAATATGAAGCATATTGCTTCACCACATACATAAGCCTGCAAACAAAGAAAGTCCCCAGAAAGAAGAGGAAATGAAGTAGGTACATGCTACAAATAGCATTCCTACAATGAGCTCCCATTGTGGCCTGAGTTAGTCCAAGCGGGTCTCTGTACTTGCAAACAAAGAGTAGCTCACAAATACAAACTTCACAAGGACTCCGTAAAAACCTCCAAGATAACATGGCTCAAGGTCAAGCCCAACTCCTCACAGTTATCAAAAGGTGGAGTTGTACATACAACCGTGGGCTTCTAACCATAAATAGTCTTGAGGACAGAGGTGGTCTGATGCCAAGCAGGTCTGCTGGCTCAGTTTTAAAAATGAAACTTTTCATACCACCAACTGAGAAAAGATCCTACAATGCAGTCATAATTTTTTTTGACCAAATATACTGTCTTCTTGCAAAGGTCATGTTCTGTTACATTTCACACAAAGTGCTGCAGAGCAGGGAGGCAGCTCCAGTTCCAGAGAA